>NC_058089.1:6968060-7118116 GCF_014858855.1 Bufo gargarizans | reverse complement strand
TCTCCTCTCTCTCTCCTCTCTCCTCTCCCCTCTCCTCTCTCTCTCTCTCATGTACACTTTCAGAGACCTGCTTATTCAGCATTAGTCGTGTTGTGCTCAGTATTTCCATGTCTCCTCTTTCTGGAGAGGAAATGAGAGCTCTTGTTTTTCGGGGTGTCTGTCAGCAGGACACCGCGTCCACTCAGCACTTTCCTTCCTGTTCTTCCTTCTCTGTAGTTTATAGAGGGTTAAAAGACAATCTTTGGCTGCTCGGACATCAGGCTGTTTCTCCAGAAGATTCGCCTGAAACAACACTTCTAGTGAGAGGCGATACATTGTTTTCTTGGGAAATCCAAACATTAAACCAAACTCTGACCCATTGTTTTCTGTGTTACAAATCCAATCCAAATACCGCGCAGACTTCCAAAGCCATCCTTTTCCTGGTGTCCCGAGAACACAAGATGGCCACCAGCGACGCCGGGAACCGTGGCCGCGTAATGTCACATAACCTAGTATATAATACATGCTTCAATAGAATGGGTAACTTAACATAATAAATACAATAATGCAACAAATAACATAATAGAGAATATAACAAGTACAATGGATATCATTTGCAATATATTTTGATGTGATTTTATTGGGTTTGGACAAAATAAGAAATTTGTCCACCGGTTTCCACGTCCCCACCGCGATAGAGTGGCGGCCAAGGATGTACGCTACCCCCTCCATTCCATGTCTGTGGGATGAGCAGTGATAGCTGAGCACCCTACTGGGCTATCTTCATCTGTCCCATAGACTTTGAACGTGGTGGTCGTGGGCATGCTTGACCAAAAGTCCTTTCAAGTGAGGGTCTAACCTTCAATATTCAGACACATTGTCTATCCTGCAGGTAGGTGATAAGTGTGGATTATTGGGCAAACCCTTTAAATGTAATTTTTCTAGTCCTTAAGAGGTGGAGCATGACACAGCGATATAAAGAATTCCTGTGTCATGCTCCGCCCTCTCAGGGCCTGCAGAGAGCCTAACGCCCTATATGGGTTTCTCTACAAAGTTCCTTTAAGCACAATCTCTCCTGGAATACAATGTTGATGACCTATCTTTAAGATATACAATCAATAGAAGATCCATTGGGGTGACGGTGCCCGGGTAATTGCTGTGGCTTCTTTATTGTTTTCATTGCTCTGTCCACCTACCTTTTGGTTGAGGCTGTGCTGGGTATTGCAGATTTGTCCTATCGGTTGACCAGGATTATAAAATGATGGCTCCTTTCTTGCAGCGCCACACCTGTTCCAAGGTTGTGTGTGGTACTGCAGTCAGCCATATTCTAGTCAATAGAGTGAACTGCAATTCCAGACACAGGCCATGTACGACCCCCTTAAGTTCCTGTAGTTACAGGGTCACCCCACCTACAACCTAACTTTTCCCATTGCTCACCTTTCAAGGATCCCTGAGATGATGTCTATCAGAGGATCAAGGTAGAGATCCCCCTAACAATCTATAGGTTAAGGTATAGATTAGATTATAGGCTACCCATTCGTCGATGGTCGCAAATTTCCATCTGCTCCATCAAAATATAGTCCAATAGTGAATCTGGCCTCAGCACGCATGGAGCATGTCCCACTGCTGGCACCACATCAGACGCCAGCCTCTGCCACAGTGGTTGGCATCAAATGAAAACCAAATAACAAATACAAGACTAGAATAGGGTCGTACATGTGGGATATCCGGGGAGCATCTTTGTGCTGGCAGAGAACGTCCCTCCATCTGTTGACGAAATGTCTGGAGCAAACCTCTCTACATATTGTCTAATCAAGTTCTTGGACCGTTGAGTCGAGCCACCTCCTGAGCCATTGTGGACAGTTGGATGCGGTTCCCCCATCTCCACCTCTTTGGTGCACACAACATGTTCATCCTGATTTCTCAACATTAAACCATCATCTTGGGTAAAACCCTACATGGTGAGACCTCGAAAGATGTTTGGAGGCCAATGAAGACCAGTCACAAACCTGCCTATCACTCTGTCCCCCCTCTCCCTCTATCCCTCTCTCTCTCTTATTAGATGCCCAATCAACTCTAATAAGGCACATTCATCAGGAGCCTGACGAAGCTGGGGGGTGACCCCTGTGGGGGTTGTAGTTGCACCCACATTGGTTGTCAGTCTAAAACAGATACAATTCAGAACAGTGGGAATGGAATTTGTATCATTTTGACCAGGAACAACTTTACACTAATCTAGGACCAGGACCTCCTGACACTTTAGTTCTGGGGTGGGTTTTCATCTTCAGCGGAGGTTACTGGGGTAGTCTTTTCTCCATGCACCCCAATACTGAACCCTACTCCAAGGCTTGTCACTAGTTATTGCACAGCCAGAGATGGTCCATTGGCCAGGTCATACGTCCACCATTTTTGTCCTTTTCTTAAATGGAACGGGTATCTAAACATTTGCATCCACCTTAATATTGCATGGAAAATAAAAAATGAACACACAATTTTGTCCCTACCGTATTGCGTATGCAGGCCCTATGCAGACCCATTGTGTAGCCCGATGTTAAGCTGGTCATACACATTCAATGTCAGGCTGATTTTAACATGAATGGCCAAGCACATAATGTGTTGGGGGGGGGGGGCAGATGTTGGGGTGATGAGGATCAAGCTGTTGAATTTCAACATGCCCGATCCTTTTCTCTGGCCAATGGTCTGACAGCAGCTTCCTCGCCTCGCCCCATTCAGGACACCCATATCCCATATGCTCGAGTGCGCCAATGGTGCTGACTTATTTGTAAGGTCAGCCTTAGGCCTCTTTCACACGACCGTATGGCTTTTTCAGCGTTGTTCCGTTTTTTGTCTCCTTTGTGTTTCCGTTTCTGTTCCGTTTTTCTGCATGACATATACAGTATACAGTAATTACATAGAAAAAATTGGGCTGGGCATAACATTTTCAATAGATGGTTCAGCAAAAATGGAACGGATACGGAAGACCTACAGATGCATTCCCATATGTGTTCCGTTTTTTTGGCGGACCCATTGACTTGAATGGAGCTATGGAACGTGATTTGCGGGCAATAATAGGACATGTTCTATCTTATAATGCAATGGAAAATACGGAAACGGAATGCATACAGAGTACATTCCATTTTTGAAATTAATGGTTCCGTATACGAAACGCAAAAAACAGCCCGTAAACGGAAAAAAAACCTGTTGTGTGAAAGAGGCCTTAGGCCTCATGCACACAGCCGTTGTTTTGGTCCGCATCCGAGCCGCCGTTTTGGCAGCTCGGATGCGGACCCATACACTTCAACGGGGCCGCAAAAGATACGGACAGCACTCCGTGTAGTTGCTCCGTTCCGTGGCCCCGCAAAAAACAAAACAAAAAAACATTTCCTATTCTTGTCCGCGCTTTGCGGACAAGAATAGGCAGTTATATTAAAGGCTGTCCGTGCCGTTCCGCAAATTGCGGAATGCGCACGGACGCCATCCGTGTTTTGCGGATCCGCGATCACACAGCGGTCGTGTGCATGAGGCCTTAATCTGCTCACTCCTCTATTGTCTGTAGGTTATCCAGAACAGGTAGTCGCATGAGAGCTGTATACGGAAAACGGTAGGATCTTTAATCTTTTAAGAAATGGAGATGGATTTTTTTTTTTTTTTGTAACATAAAGGCGGAGAATTCTGGGTAACCGCGCCATAGATTGAAAGCAGGCTTCCTTGGCAAATGCCCACCTGATTCTAGTGATTGGCAGAATTCCCTGTGGGGGTCATTAATGCCTCGGCCATGCTGGAGTCGGCGTCTGTCATTTGAAATTCGGCAAGTTGTGTCTTTCCCTTTGTCGGAGTCATTTTCTTACAGTTTCAGGAGCCCTGGAAGACGCAAGCTTTCCCTGCGCTCGTGCGGGAGACGTCTTGGGTAACATTTTCGTCTGTAGTGTCTCCAGGTTGAAGTCGTTCCTGGACGGTTTTTGGAAATCTGATTAGCCGTTCCTTCCCAATCTGGTGGAGACGAAGCGGCCGTACAGGGTAATGTTAGCTCTTTACTGGCAGGATCCACTCTGTTTCGGATCCAGAACGCAGAAATCACATTGCTTCCCTGTTAGACTTAAAGGGGCGATGTCGCAGCCGTCTTCCCTCCTTTGTTTTCTGTGGGCGAGGTGGACTGTAAATGCAGCAGTCTATCAGATACAATGTTGCATTTTCCTAGTTGGTGCCTGAATTCATTGGCGTTTTTCAAGATCTCTGCTTGCAGTTTGGAAATGTGACCTTTCTATATTCAGGAATGAACACCTGTCCTAAGCTTAGGTTCACCGTATCGGCCTAGCCGGATACTTCCGTTCTCTACAAGACGCCATTGACTATAATGGGATCCGGCCACTTTCCAGTGAAATGCCGGCCGAAACAGGTTTTCATCCCGGAAAGTGGGCAGATGCCTCTATAGTCAATAGGGTCCAGCGGTGAACGGCGGTATCTGGCTATTGCCTCGTTCACATCTCCGTTTGTGGATCCAGCACAGAGCAACCTGCCGGATCCTCTACTTTACCGCTGGATCTCCATTGACTGACTGCAATGGGATCCAACCGATTTCCGGCAAAAATTCCAGGTTTTGCATGCAGTGGTTTATGTCCAGCTGAAACCCAGCATTGACTGCAATAGGGTAAAGCAGGCATGCTCAACCTGCGGCCCTCCAGCTGTTGCAAAAGTACAACTCCCATCATTCCCGGACAGCCTACAGCTATCAGCCTACAGCAGGGCTTGGTGGGAATTGTAGTTTTACAACAGCTGGAGAGCCGCAGGTTGAGCTTCCCTGGGGTAGAGGATTCAGCAGGCTGCTCCAGCACAGAGCAGCCTGGACTGCAAATTGCAGTCCGCAATGCACGGGCCCCGTCTGTGGGGCAGGCTCATGGGGATCGCAGACCCATTCACTTGAATGGCTCCGCGATCCTTCCGTTCCGCAAAAAGATAGCGCAAGTTCTATCTTTTTGCGGTGCGGAGGCACGGAACGGAACCCCAGAAAGCACTCCGTAGTGTTCCATTCTGCACCGTTCCGCTTCTCCGGATTGCGGACCCATTGAAATGAATGGGTCCTCATCCGTGATGCGGAATGGCCACGGAATGGTGCAAATGCGGTCCGCAATACGACAACGAGCATCACACGTTAATGTGAACGAGTCCTAACGGACCTTGCAATTGTTTGAGCAAGACTTTGGCCCGGAAGGATTTCCTGCTTCTTGATGTAAACTAGAAGATTTCCATTCACTGACTGCCAGCAGAGATCTGCAGAGAGAAATTAGTGCACATGGTATATTATAGTTCGGCTCTGTGGAAGATTGTGAAAAATAGTTTGGAGGGAGGGTGATGTCTCATTACTCTATTTTGCAGACTCTGGGTAGCTGCACTGTGTTTGCTGACAATCATGGCGTCCTGGGTTGACATCCCTGCAATGGGGAAAAGTTGTCAGAGTTTTGTCCCCTAGAAACAAAACCTGCTATAATCTGAGCTTCTATTTTGTGGAGACCTTACCTATACAGGTTCACGAGGCAGATGTAGCAGAGCTGATTGTGCGATTTTACTGTTTTGTTGGTTCTGATTACTCTCTGACTTGCAGTCCTATGTAAAATCAATGATAACTGAATGTCAGAGTAGAGTTACAAATTCAGCTCTGCTACATCTGTATGAGAGAGATTGCACTGTCCATACAGCACAGGCTGATGGTTAATGTCTCTCTACCCTTGGACAGGACAGAATTCCTTTGGAAGCGTCTATCTCAGGGGGTTTCTGTAATTGGGGGGGGGGGTTGTTTCTCGGTGTGAGCAGGCAGAGCTGTCATCAGGTCCAAGGAAAATCGCTTAGTGGAATATCTTTGTTGTGTTTCCAAATCCTCCACCCCTCCGGCTAATGTCTCCCTTCAGGAAGGGGCATAATCAGTGATCTGGCACCAGGCGTATGGCTCTCACACTGGCAGCGAGAGGCTTGGGGGGGCTATAGGGGGGGCTTCACTATTGTAAGCCATTTCCAATAACCTATGTCTTCCATATGCCTGGAAAAGCTGGGTGACAACCAACATGGCCACCATTGCAACTTCCATAGAGTTACCCAACTTTCCCAAGCTTCCTGGCAGAATGAGTGGTCCTAGAGCAGCGCACGTAGAGCAATTCCCCAATACATTGCAATCCCATATGATGAGACATGTGGAATGTATGGAGTTGCTATGTATGCCGTGCCTCCTGGGTTCACCAAAAAGAGCCTATGATGTAAGATTATAAAAGGTCAGATGCGGGGAGCCATCTTTAAGAGTCTGGACCCCCTGATGAAGAGCTCATTTTGGGGGATCCCCTTGCTGGCCCTCCCTTCTAATATTTATTTATTTATTTTGTTTATTTATTTATTTAATGCACTTATATATCACTACTATATTCCGCAGCGCTTTACAGAAATTAGCATCAGGCTGTCCCCCATGGGGCTCACAATCTAAGGATACATGCGTAGCTCCTATAGGGGTGCACAACCCTTGGCTGGGGAATGATGCCCCAGTGAAGGGCTAATAGAGCATGTATGTGTGTGTATGGGGGGCATCATCCTGTATTATCTCTGTATGCCGCACTATAGCCGAGTACCCCTTTAAGCAATGCCGGTTGCCACATGTATATATTGATCCGGAGCCAGTTGGATCCAGGGCGTCCGGGTCACGTGACTCCACGCGTTTCTTCTTGTAGAACATTCTGGGCTCCGTTCTTTCCTTTTTCTGTTTGTTGTTCGCAGTTTTGTAATTATTGTCAGATTTTTCGGTTTCATAGTTGGGAATGTTTTTGTCGACTGATCCAAGGATTTGATATTTGACCATCTGTATTATTTGTTGCTTTGAAAATGTTCTGGGGGGGGGGGGGGGGGTCACATGAGGGTAGAGAGTATCATTATTATTATGTGGAATAAGTAAATGGATGATGAGAGTATTAGTACGTGGAAGCATTGTATGGCCCCCCAACCCTCTATAGAAGATGTATGGTCTGACCCCTGGGTAACTTCCCACGTCTCTTCCTGTAGAGGGGCCCAGGAACCTGTTAAGGTCACCTATAAAGAAATGGGGGATATAGATGTTTTGTGAAACCCACCGTTATATTTTTGGCATCATGTTTGAAAGCTCTCATGCTCTAGAAGGGTCTGCTCCATGTCCCCCTCCACTCTGATAAGGCGAGCTTTTGTGCACCCAAGGAGATCAAAATAGCCTCAAATTCTCCCCCCAGATCTTCTCCTGGTATTGTTTCAGCCTTTAATGTGCCCCAAAGGGTTCAGGACGGGAAGGCTGACAGGACGATGGGAGGAGTAGTGCGATCTGTACATGTCCAGAGGGAAAAGACTTAAAAACAATCACCTTTTACTCAACAGGATTTTAAAACTTGACGTACTTTTGTTTTTGAATTCATTGCCATTTTCAAGAGGTCTGCTTGCAAGCAGTGAATGGAACCTTTCAGTTTTTATTCAGAGATTCAATACCTGTCCTGAATATGCACTGAAGATATTTTACACATGGCACTTTACAGTCAATCAGATGTTTAACCGGCCTTGCAGATGTGCGAGCAGGAGAAACTGCTGCTTATTGATGTCAACTAGAATGCTTCCCTTCACTGACTGCCAGCAGAGATCTTAAAATAGTGAGAAATTGGAGCTTCTTTTCCTCTGTTATTCCTCCTAGAAATGCAGGGATAAATTGACAACAGGGTCTTACAATTCCCCTGCCAAAGGGGTTTGTCCCTTCACACACTGACTCTCTCACTGATTGGACAATGTCGAACTTTGTAGAGACCCTGCCCCTCCAACTGGTAACCACTAGTTGTCGATTTATCATTTCTAGGGGGAATAACAGGAGAACTGCGCAATGCAGAGTTAGGCCTCATGCACACGACCGTTGTTTCATTCCGTGTCCGTTGTTCCGTTTTTCGTTATTTTCTGCGGACCCATTTACTTTCAATGGGTCCGTTGAAAACTCGGCTAATGCACCGTTTGTCATCCGCGTCCGTGATCCGTGGTTCCAGTCCGTCCAAAAAATATAACCTGTCCTATTTTTTTCACTGAAAACAGTTTGTGGACCCATTCAAGTCAATGGGTGCAAGAAAAAACGCGGAGGCACACAAGATTGTCCACGTCCGTTTTTTTCCTATCATTTGCATGGCAAACTTGACTTAGACTTTTTTTTTACTTTCCTTCATTTCTGGTGATCCTCCAAAAATAAAGGAAGACACACGGAAACGGAAACGGATCACGGAACAACGGAACCCCATTTTGCGGAACGGAACACAACAACGGTCGTGTGCATGAGGCCTTAAGCTACTTTCACACTCAGATTTTGGCTTTCCGTTTGTGAGATCCGTTCAGGGCTCTCACAGGCGGTCCAAAACGGATCAGTTTTGCCCTAATGCATTCTGAATGGAAAAGGATTCGCTCAGAATGCATCAGTTCAGTCTCCGTTCCGCTTTGGAGGCGGACACCAAAACACACCTTACAGCACTTTGGTGTCCGTCTGACGAAACTGAGCCAAACTGATCCGTCCTGACACACAATGTAAGTCAATGGGAAGGAATCTGGCACAATAGAAAACAGATCCGTCCTGGCACACAACGTAAGTCAATGGGAAGGAATCTGGCACAATAGAAAACGGAATCCGTCTCCCATTTCAATGGAGTTCATGACGGATCCATTCATGACGGATGCATGCGGTTGCATTATTGTAACGGATCCGTTTTTGCAGATCCATGACTGATCCGCCCAAAACACGAGTGTGAAAGTAGCCTTAGAAGAAAAGATGCTCTAGAATTGTTACTTTGTGGGGAATACAAGTATTTACAGTCCTGTCAGAAGAGGAGACAGGTCTTCCAATCATCAGAAATGTCTATGCAGGGGATTTGGCGCTGTGTATCAGAAAATAAATTACTTGGCTCAAAATTTTAGACATAAAAACGTTAATCATTTATTTGGGAAAAAGTATTTTGAATTCCAGAACTTGTAGCCGCCCTTTCCTTCTATGGTCCTGTTCACATAGCGCTGGAGGAATACGCCGGGAAGATTATTTGATTTACAACCCAGTGTCCCAAGTGATGCCAAAAATCTGTGGTGTGAATAGAGCTCCATGGTTACATCTGGCTACAACGACCCTAACTGTAACATTGTAGCATTCTAGCTCTGCTTGTATCCCTCCTGCATTCCGTGTTCGCAGCGTGTACTGTGGAACTGGTGGCCGTCTATGAATATTGTCATTTGTGTTGGTAAAAGTGTCACATTTGGGGTTTCGAGTAATCGCTGTTCCTTTTCAGGATTTTCAGGAAGTCCTAACTTTTTCTTTTATTTTTCTTTGACATTTTGTTACTATAGGAAACGTCTCCTCATTTATAAGCTCCATTAATATTTCAGTTTTTGATTATTTTTATTTTTTTGTGTGTCGTGTGTGAATCCAGCGATTGTGCCCTGAGATAATTGTGCACAGCTGTCCTGAGATAATTGTGCTGCCCCCCGAGTTCTCCGCATTCGTCTCTCATTACAACCTTGTCATTGTTACAAGTGAGAGTGAAAGGCGCAGACATGAGTGCACCAGCAAGACGCTCCGCCACAGCTGTCTCTCCTCCGTCACCTGTCATATCTCTCACACGTGAAGTGTTCCCTGCACAATAATATCGTGTTACACCCTCCCCCACCCCCTAATGTTTTCCGGTCAGTGTATAAAGATGTAACCATCTGCAGGGATCCCAGGATTCCACCACTACTCGTAATAATATGTATACAAGAACATTTCTGGTCATCAATATCTTTGCACTGCACAACCCCCTCTAAGTTTCAAGCAGATGTCCATCATAAAAATAAATATTTTTTTTATATTTACACATTTTTTTTAACCATAGAGAACTCTAAATCCCCAGTGTAGACATAGAATATATGATAAAATTCTGGTTGCCTGCAGCCACCACTAGAGGGAGCTCCCTGCATGCTGTCTAAATGTTGAACATCTTGATAACACAGTGTGCAGGGAGCTCCCTCTAGTGGTGGCTGCAGGTAACCAGAATTCTCTCATTTACCTTACGTCTACCGGTGGCGGATTCGGAGCTTGGACTGGACTGCCGTTTTGTCCCCCCCACCCCCCACCCCCCTAAACATTTGGGACCTTTAAAGGGGTTACCCAGGAAAATGATATTGATGACCTATCTTCAACACCAGTGGGAGTTTGACTCCTGGTACCCCGATCGATCAGAGCACCTCAGGCTATTCCTAGGCCAGTGTCGTCAAGTTCATTGGTCACATGTTCTAGGCGCACATCAGTCCCAAGTGAACAGGGCTCAGCTGTAATACCAAGAGCAGCCACTATCCAGTGGACAGCGCTGTGCTTGGTACAGCGACCATTGTTATGCAGTCCGCAAATTGTGGATCCACAAAACACAGATACCGACTGTGTGCGTTCCGTATTTTGTGGAATAGAACAGTCCTATCCTTGTTTTATAATGTTGACAATAATGGGGCATGTTCTATTTTTGTTGCGGACATACAGACACGGAATGCACATGGAGCAATTTCCGTTTTTTGCTGCTCCATTGAAGTGAATGCTTTTGCATAAGGGCCACAAAAGAACGGAATGCACCGGGACAAAAAATAAGTTTGCGTGAGGATAGGTCATCAATATCAATTTCCTGGATAATCCCTTGAAGGGTTAATGTACACCCCATAATGGTCTAGAACGTCAGAGGGTCAGAAGCATGGGTGTAATGAGAACGCTGGTGGTTTTAACAATAGGGAGGGACCATTTGTGCGGCAGAGAAGGGAGCTACATCTGATCATCATTAGCGTCTATGGCCGGCGTTACGGAATAGGAGTTACGTTTTCCCGAGATGGCCTGGGAAAGGAAAGACGAAGCCCCTCAGATCTGCGCAACAACAGAAAACCGATTCAACCCACACAAAAAAATGTTTTTGCTCCGGTCACGTTAATGTTACTGTAAAATCCTGAATCTGGAAAACCTCTTCGTTGTCTTCACTCCCCGAGTCCAGATGGGGAAGATCTGAGTCCATAATGGATTCTTTTGATCAGAACATCTGGGGATGGGATGAGTGCGGCCAGTCTGCATCCGCACACCCCGACAATTACTGTAAATTTCTTTTATTGTTTTCCTCTGTTTTGTAGGAAATTGAGAGATTGTAAAATCTGTCATCTGCAGCCTGTGGCACAACAAGCCCTTCACTGGTGCGGAATCCTAGGGTGTCCTTAAAGGTGGAGATGGTCTCCAGCCCAGTTGCTGATTCTGTTCGGACTGGCCAGCTATCTAATGTGTATGGTGTGTCCCATGTCCAATGTAAAGAAGGGTTGGGCATATTGGATTTCAACATGTCCGATTCATTTGTTCTCAGGGAGGAATCTGGAAGCTACTTATCTCCATCTTCCCCACTGAGCACATATGCATGCTCAGCTGAGCGTGCATGTATCTAAGGGGAGATAGAAGTAACAGCAATCTAAGATTTTTGGCCATCATTTTTCTGTATGGAACAGTAGTAAAAATCACAATGGTTTTTCGTCAAACTGGCATGCCACCGTATCTACCCACCCGGAGTAAGGAACACCTGGCATTTCATTTACCAACACTCCTTAATACAACCTTTGGAAGAGACTGGTAACATGATCCCCAGCAGGAAGACTCATCCAAGGTTTCTAACCATGGGGTCCTGCTTAGAAGGATGCATCATGGACGGAACAGAAGGGCAGTAGGACCATACCCCAAAAACGTGATAGCTGAGGGCACCTCTTGCTGCCCCATGCAGGCAGTAGACCCAGAGGTGGACCTTCTACCTCAAGGCGTTGGTAATGTTTCTGTGGGCAGAGGTTTGATGAGTGGAGCATCTCCTAGGCTTTGGTCTTGCAGAGTCACCAGTAGTTCCGGCCCAATGTCCAAGGTTTCCTTTGGACCACCATAAGATGCCCCCCTTGCCACGCCAAGAGCATGCACCACCAGGCACGCACTCCATGTTATTGCACGTTCAATAACTTGCCCTATTTCAGGTTCACGTCAGGGGATGCGTCTAATTGTACTCATTTGTCTTTAGGTTGAAAATTGGATCTGGCGTCCTGCCAGCCCTAAGAGGGACGTCTCCCCGGGGTGTCGAGTGGTCTGAGGATAAGCAGTTATAGAAATGCATTTAAAGGCTTAACACAAAGGAGATTACGGGAAGGTAATAACATTCCTCCAGGCATCTGGATGTAATTGTAATAAAACAGATAAAAAACTATTCAGACTATTAGTTACACAGCATATGGATCAGGCGAGGGCAGCTGCAGCCGAAATATGGCTCCCATCATCTGCATCACATTTTGTGGGTCAGGTGATTTTTTTTTTAAAATGCATTCTCACCCAGATAACCACAAACTATGGGCGTAACTACCAGGGTGACAGGCGGGGGCCCAAAAATCCAGGGGCCATTTTCCATTGAGTTATGAGGTGCAGTTAGGGGTGACGAAAGCTGATGGACGGGCGAGGGAAATGGAATGTGGCTCCGATCTACGTTTACTGCAAAGACTCTCGTTACCTTTTATGTGCATCATGTGTTCCAGCTACGTTTTGCATTTTCCCTGTATTATGACATCACTGTGTGTATTATCCCTCTACTGTGACATCACTGTGTTTATTATCCCTGTACTGTGACATCACTGTGTGTATTATCCCTGTACTGTGACATCACTGTGTGTATTATCCCTGTACTGTGACATCACTGTGTGTATTATCCCTGTACTGTGACATCACTGTGTGTATTATCCCTGTAATGTGACATCACTGTGTGTATTATCCCTGTACTGTGACATCACTGTGTGTATAACAAAGATCGAAATAATTAAAACCTTTACAGCTGCTGAAGGTGAAGTGGGGACCCTCAAAATTTCCTTACTACTTGCTTAGGATGTTGTGAGATTTCAGCTCTGAAGCCTGCATAATTATAAATACAATCTGGAGTATAATACAGGATGTAACTCAGGATCAGTACAGGATAAGTAATGTATGTACACGGTGACTGCACCAGCAGAATAGTGAGTGCAGCTCTGGAGTATAATACAGGATGTAACTCAGGATCAGTACAGGATAAGTAATGTATGTACACAGTGACTGCACCAGCAGAATAGTGAGTGCAGCTCTGGAGTATAATACAGGATGTAACTCAGGATCAGTACAGGATAAGTAATGTATGTACACAGTGACTGCACCAGCAGAATAGTGAGTGCAGCTCTGGAGTATAATACAGGATGTAACTCAGGATCAGTACAGGATAAGTAATGTATGTACACAGTGAGTGCACCAGCAGAATAGTGAGTGCAGCTCTGGAGTATAATACAGGATGTAACTCCGGATCAGTACAGGATAAGTAATGTATGTACACAGTGACTGCACCAGCAGAATAGTGAGCGCAGCTCTGGAGTATAATACAGGATGCAACTCAGTATCAGTACAGGATAAGTAATGTATGTACACAGTGACTGCACCAGCAGAATAGTGAGCGCAGCTCTGGAGTATAATACAGGATGTAACTCAGGATCAGTACAGGATAAGTAATGTATGTACACAGTGACTGCACCAGCAGAATAGTGAGTGCAGCTCTGGAGTATAATACAGGATGTAACTCAGGATCAGTACAGGATAAGTAATGTAATGTATGTACACAGTGACTGCACCAGCAGAATAGCGAGTGCAGCTCTGGAGTATAATACAGGATGTAACTCAGGATCAGTACAGGATCAGTAATGTATGTACACAGTGACTGCACCAGCAGAATAGTGAGTGCAGCTCTGGAGTATAATACAGGATGTAACTCAGGATCAGTACAGGATCAGTAATGTATGTACACAGTCCTTTGACTCATGATTAGATTATATTTTTACAGGGGTTTCATTCCTTTCATGTCTCCCGTGTTCTTTGCTTCCCTTTCCTGTGAATGTACAGGCTTCTTGGCAGCAATTGGTTTGCATATCGTCTGGTGATGTCTTCTCCTACACCCTGCCATTATCTAACCACAGCAACAAAGGGGTTAACCTAGTACTTGAAATCAGATCTCTAAACTCCTCACAGAAAGTTATTCCTGTGAATTTGTCCCATAGGAAAGTCTGTTCACCAAAGGGCTGGTCATCCCCTCGACAAGCCAGCAATAAATCTTCATTATGGAGGTGGGATATAAATATACTTGTATTGTAAATGAAAGTCAGATGGTGAGAGTCGTCATTTCAGACTACGCCCTCGAAAAGCATGGCCTGCTCCAGCATAGACCCGGGGCCACCTCTCACGGCCGCCCCTCAGCCCAACCCTTGGAGGTTTCAATCTCTGAAGGCTTCACGAAGCACAGTTTTCTCTGCAGTTGTTGAGCCCCCTGGTGGTGAGGATTATGTGAAGTGGTAAAACGGGGTAATAATTTGCTTCGTTACTTGAGATAAATCTTAAGAGCCACCGGTCATATAGTTATGGTAATATATGCAATATCCCCCGCAATGATTTTGGGACATTTGGACCCATATGTAGTATATAAGACCTTACAATGACTCTTCATAGCGGAGAAGTGGAGAAGCAGACAATGATAATTATCTAAAAAGACCAGGACCCCGATATATATATATATATATATATATATCTTTTTTTTTCTGCTGCCATCTAGCTTGTACAAGTAAATGGGGGTCAAAGGTTCCCTATTCACATCAATGGAACTGAGCTGTAATACCGCACTTTGCCTGCAGACAGGGTGGCGCTGTTCTTGGAAGAAGGCAGACATGTTTTTCTAATCCTGTACAACCTCTTTAACCAGATCATATATTTAGTAGGATTTATTTTTTTATTTTTATTTTTTTATTTCTGTTTGGAATGGATGAAATATATTCTGACGTGCATCGGGAAGAATATCTCGGCGTCCTGACAGCCTTGTTTAATGTCACAGTGACCGCACTGCCCCGCTGCTATTTTCTCAGGCAAGAATACGTTGGCTAATGTGAAAGACCATGAGAAACCCACATAATGTCAGGCAGCCCCTCTTAAAGGCATCATACAATTGTGCTTTTCCATAGCCTCCTTTTTGGAGCTTTAGACTCATTCTGACCAGGGGTCTAGTCCACCACCCACTGGGAGATGACCCCGTCTTCCCCAGCATGTGATGGTGCCTTGATGTATAGGATCTATATGCAATGTATATACGTGCAGCGAGGCCGCTCTACACATATACGCATATTATTCTTCCCAAATACATGCAGTTGCTAATTTTTCCTACAGTCTGCTGGCAGCTGCCACTAGGGGGAGCTTGCTGCATCTTTATTCCTAGCTGTGTACATCTGTATGCTGTGAGCTCCCCCTAGTGGCAGCTGCAGGAAGAATTAATTTTACGATTCATCAGAAAGCTCTAGAATGTTTTCTACATCCACATATCATCCATCCATAATGCACGAATGTGTTCTGGGAGGGATACTGTGTATGTAGGGGTCATGGTTTGACCCAGAAGAACTTAGTCATGCCCTTTCCATTTGGTGCACCTGTCAAACAACCAAAGCGAAGCCAGCTGGCCATATGCGGCTCTTATTTCATTGGGGGCAGGCATTGACATAATTTGCATTACGGGTGAACTGCATTGTATTACAAAGCAAATTGGAACACTTCTCCTTAAATACTCTGTGCTGGTAGGAGTCCTGCATCATCCATTAACTCATAAATGCTCCCCATTGTCTTCAGTCCACTCCTCCCATCATGACACTGCCCTCATTACTGGCAACCCTGTTCTCTCTTCTCCATACAAGATCAGCACACTTTTCCTTAAATGCTCTGTGCTGCTAGAAATTTCTTGTCTGTGACAACCCTACCCCCCCCCCACACCTTCCCTGCATCGTGCTCCATCACATAAATAGCACTGTCCTTTTTAACAGGAGTGCCCAGGTCACTGCCTTCATCAAAGTCAATAAATTCCACTCCTGCTGTGACCATCCCCGGGATTTGACTGGAGGGATAGCGTCCAATCATCTCTGTATAATCGTCCAGAACAACATAGTTTGCATTTAAAGGGATCGTACAGAAGTATAGAAACATGGTGGGTTTCTTCTAAAAACAGCGCCACTCCTGTCCACAGGTTGTGTCTGGTATTACATCTCAGCTCCATTGAAGTGAATAGGGCTGAGCTCCTATGCCCTGTGAACAAGTGTGATGCTATTTTTGTAAGAAAGCAGCCATATTTTTCTAATTCTGGACAAACCCTTAAAATAAGTAATGATTGGTCCGATTCATTAGGTATATGTATGAAAATGTAGTTATTAAAAAAACAAACAAAAAAAAAAACTTTTTACCAGTAATCAGGGGATACAAATCAGCTTCACAGCAGGCTGTAAAGCGACCTACATCTCTTGGTTGCATCCCAGTGTGCTGACCTCTAGTGGCCAATTTGAAAAATACAATATAGCATAATTCATATGGATATTGCCAGTAACTTATTATAAACACAACACTTTTCCAGCACGTCCGCCCTACAAAAAATAAAAAATAAAAAAATTTAACTTTTAATACTTAGGCTCTGCATGTGAATGAAACAATGTGATTGTCTGTGCACTTGAGCTGCACGATGTTCTCGGGTGCAGACGCGTCAGGGACAGGCTGAAAGGGAGGACTCCTGTCATTTTGTTGTCACTGTGTTGCAAATTCTGGGAAAAGGTCACCGGCTGGACCCCTCTGCAAAACCTTAACAAGTAGGGATTATCTTAAGTGGAGAACCCCTTTAATTCTTCTGGAGCAGAGATTTTGGCTTCATCCATATCATGGCTGTAGACATCTGTAGACATCTGTTTACGTCTCCCGACTTCATCAGTGATTAAAGGGGGTGTCTGCATTGCTGCTTTCACAGCACCGCGCCTGTCCACGGGTTGTCTGGTATTGCAGCTCCGCTGCAGTGAATGGGGCTTAGCTGCAATACCACACACAACCTGTAGACAGGTGTGGTGCTGTTTTTTGAAAACTGATCGTTCTGGCAGACTTGAGCCATATATTTCCTCTATATATTCCATTTTGAAAGGGGATCTCTCTGATTAAAGGGACTGTCCATTTTTTTACAGTGAAACCTCTCCAAAAGACCACCTCTTTGACAAGACCGTCCCTTTATCCAGACCAGATTTTTAGTTCCAAGGACGACTCTCTATGGAGGACCTGTCCAGTCCTATATTATACAGAAAACTAATAGATTATAATGGGCGTTGTGTAATGCCTGATGTTTCCTGTGAGGGCGCTGCAGGCAAACTGAACACTTACTGCCAGGTTTATTTCCTGCAGGGGCCCCCAGAAATCATCCGCAGAATTTTTATTTTTATTTAATTTTTTAAAGACCGGATTATCTTAAGTGGGCAACCCCTTTAATTTTTGTTAAAGTGATGCTAAAGGAGGGAACTTTGACTGACACTCATAGAGACAATATCTGAGACTTACAGGGGGATCAGACTGGCACCTCTAAGTGCTGTGGTAGCACAGTAAGGAGACTGGCATGGGTAATGGGCTCTGTATCTGTGGCTGGTACTTATGGACAAACTTACATTGAGCTCATACTGGCACTTAAGGGGTGCAGTGGTTGGCACAGTGGCAGTCTATTATATGGGCACTGTAGAGAAATGGCGGCTTTTTTGGTGCCCATGAAAAAGGTGCCACGTTGTATATGTGTATGTCATTGGGGGGGTTATACCCATTCATATTACATGCCCTGCAAGCAAGGCGCCCCTCTGCCAACTTAAAAGAACATTTTTTTCCTGGCCTCCGCTGGGAGCGTGCTAATGATTCCCATAGCTTACAATTACTTGCTGCACGCTTCTCGTCTGCAGCCGCCTGGCATCTGCACGCTGTCAGTCCTGAGAAATTCTTACAAATGACTGAAGACAAGCATGCTGACAGCGTGCTCACTGTGTCAGGGGCTCACTGTGTCAGGGGCCCCCTTCATGTTGTGTCTCTGTTTTGCAGGAGCTCCTGGGAGGTCTCGCTCTGGACAGTAGTCGCGTCGCTGATTGATGAGTGTTTGCCAATCCTGAGGTCTCTGTTGGTCAGTGCTGAGGAGGTGAGGAACTCGTACCTGACGGTAGATCTGTCTCACGGGGGGGATTGGATCAGAATGCACTTCTCAGACCCCTGGATGACAAATCCGACTCGCTCTGTGATGGCGGCGAAGTGCAGGATGGATCCCTCCAAAACTAGCAAATGTGGCTGCAAAAAAGCATCACTGCACGGATTGTCACCTGCACAGTGGAAGTAGCCTAATGCATAATGTCATTTTGTGAGTTGCAATTGGAAACAGTCAGCAAGTATGTACTCAAATATGGACTCCTATAATGCACGGCAGTTACTGTTCACCAAATCCAATGACTATGCAGGGCCTGGTGTAAAGATGATACCTTATAGAATGCTAATTATCAGAGCAAGCTCTGTACTGACAAATGTAGAGAATGCCTGCAGAATAGTGAGCGCAGCTCTGGAGTATAATACAGGATGTAACTCAGGATCAGTACAGGATAAGTAATGTATGTACACAGTGACTGCACCAGCAGAATAGTGAGTGCAGCTCTGGAGTATAATACAGGATGTAACTCAGGATCAGTACAGGATAAGTAATGTATGTACACAGTGACTGCACCAGCAGAATAGTGAGTACAGCTCTGGAGTATAATACAGGATGTAACTCAGGATCAGTACAGGATAAGTAATGTATGTACACAGTGACTGCACCAGCAGAATAGAGAGTGCAGCTCTGGAGTGTAATACAGGATGTAACTCAGGATCAGTACAGTATAAGTAATGTATGTATACAGTGACTCTACCAGCAGAATAGTGAGTGCAGCTCTGGAGTGTAATACAGGATGTAACTCAGGATCAGTACAGGATAAGTCATGTATGTACACAGTGACTGCACCAGCAGAATAGTGAGTGCAGCTCTGGAGTATAATACAGGATGTAACTCAGGATCAGTACAGGATAAGTAATGTATGTACACAGTGACTGCACCAGCAGAATAGTGAGTGCAGCTCTGGAGTATAATACAGGATGTAACTCAGGATCAGTACAGGATAAGTAATGTATGTATACAGTGACTGCACCAGCAGAATAGTGAGTGCAGCTCTGGAGTGTAATACAGGATGTAACTCAGGATCAGTACAGGATAAGTAATGTATGTATACAGTGATTCCACCAGCAGAATAGTGAGTGCAGCTCTGGGGTATAATACAGGATGTAACTCGTGATCAGTACAGGATAAGTAATGTATGTACACAGTGACTGCACCAGCAGAATAGTGAGTGCAGCTCTGGAGTATAATACAGGATGTAACTCAGGATCAGTACAGTATAAGTAATGTATGTATACAGTGACTGCACCAGCAGAATAGTGAGTGCAGCTCTGGAGTGTAATACAGGATGTAACTCAGGATCAGTACAGGATAAGTCATGTATGTACACAGTGACTGCACCAGCAGAATAGTGAGGGCAGCTCTGGAGTATAATACAGGATGTAACTCAGGATCAGTACAGGATAAGTAATGTATGTACACAGTGACTGCACCAGCAGAATAGTGAGTGCAGCTCTGGGGTATAATAAAGGCTATGACTCTGGATCAGCACAGGATAAGTAAGGTATGTGCACCGTGACTCCAGGTCCAGTCACGGGCTCGGTTCTTGGAGATTTTTCCTGAGTATAAGTGAGACCATTGTCTTTCATACTGAGCAGCTCCAGCCCTTATTTGACTGCTCGGTCACACACACGTCTTAGACTGTTCTGAACTGTCACTATTAATATTTGGAGCACAAAGCATAAAACAAGCATATTAATACTGCGCACGTCGTGAGTCATATGCAAGGACTTCAGCTGCGTTTAACTGTCTGAGTCATGACTGTGAGCAGGGACGGCTTCAGGTACCTTCACATTTCAGACTATTGCAGCGTATAACACGATGCTGCAGCCATAGCCTTCCCCACATCTTCCTCATTACTATAATATCAAAAACTGCAACTTTGTATCACACCTCACCTTCTGACAGCTGATCATTTGCTACAGTTGTCACCAGTCTTGACAATTCTGTGAGATAAATAGTCTAGAATCCAGCCTGATACATTTTACCTGCACTGAGACATTGTAACGAACTGTTCAGACAGGAGATACATTGGTGCTGCCGATGTGTTAGCTGGATACAGTTGGAGCAAACCCTCAGCTATGAGAAAATTTGCGTCAGCAGGACCCTACAATTTATTTATTTATTTTAGGCACTTATATAGCGCGGACATATTCCGCAGCGCTTTACAGACATTAGCATCACGCTGTCCCCATCGGGGCTCACAATCTAAGGTCCCTATCGTTATGTCTTTGGAGTGTGGGAGGAAACCGAAGAACCTGGAGGAAACCCCTGCAAACACAGGGAGAACATACAAACTCCATGCAGATGTTGTCCTCGGTTAGATTCAAACCTAGGACCCAAGTGCTGCAAGGAACCAGTGTTAACCACTGAGCCACCCATACAATATATCAATGAACTCTTAAAGGGATACTCAATCTAGAACTTAAATAAAGGATGAAGAGACCCCTATGTAAGAGAAGCTATAATTTACTGCAGACCCCCTTTATCTTCTGCTTGGGGCCAAGTGATGGAGCAAGGCTTGGTTAAAAGGATAGAGCTTAGCTTGCTTGGTCTCCCCCGCCCTTCCCCGACCACCAGAAACTTAGGGGATCAGTCGTCATTGTAAGAGGGACCCCATAGGAGGATACCTCTTCTTCTTCATCTTGTAAATGGCACGGTGACTTTCGGGGACACTGGGATAGAGAGTAGGAGGATCTGGACCGAGCAGGCCCAAATGAGGTGGCGCCTGCAGAGTAGAGGTGTCCATAAGAAGAGTATATGGGGGTATGGAGCCAAGCAGTGACTGGGTCTGAGCTGGGCATTTGCCAGTTGTGGATGGCAGCGGAGCACCATCGTGACCAAGGGGCAAGGTACCCCAGTTGAGGAAGGGAGCAGAGACCTAGTTATGAGACTCAACCTGTAGAAGAACCACCCCTAGTGCATAAGCAACCTGTTGAGCAGTCTTCTCCTTAGGGATTGTTCTGGACTGAATTGGCCCAGTGTGGCCCTGACCTTGTTCCTTGATGCAGTGTGTGAACTGTCAGAGAACTTGTAGCACCCTTCCCATTCTTTGGGTGTCTAACACTCAGAATAAAACCTGTTTTGCTTGGACCACCTCTATGTCTGCAGCACCTTCAATGGGGTCCAATCAATCGCCCAACCTCCACGTATGGGGTTCTCCAAAAAGGCCTTCTGCAGGAGAAATATTTAACTTCCTGTATCTTCTCTACTGAACCCTGGGGTCTTCAGGTGTTGGCTGGACATCTAACAGGTCCTCAGTGATATGGTCCAGCTTGATGGACAGATCTTCTCCTTACTTTTGATAGAATGCAGCTGAAAACGATGACCTCATGAAATCTGAATCCTACTAGTATAAAGGAATTATGATGTCATAAATGAGATTTGAAGAAGTTGGAAGAGGCGAAGCGCGAGTCCTGGGTGAGTTATCGGAGACGTCTGAAAATGTCCAGAGCAAAGTGTTCTGCTGCGGTGTGACAGATTGCAGAGTCGCGGCCAGCTTCTACGCCGTGGTCACATACATTAGGGGGAGCGCAGCCAGCTGGCCTCATGACAGACACAACAAATCCTCTCGTTTCAGTCGGGAAATAGCTTACTGATGCAGGGAATTATTAGCCTGGACAATGTAATACACTGCCGGACTCGTCTGAAGGAGACGTGGGGCGGCGAGGGAATGTTTCACCACGAGAGACATTGCTGCTCGTTTCAAGCACGGTATCAATTTATGTCTCGGGGACAATGGCCGATCTATCATTGTTAATTGAACGATCCCTCGTAATAGAGATGTCGGGTGATTGAGGCGAGACGGATCAGAGCTCAGCAGGAGAATCGATGGACAAGATGTTATTAAGAAGATGCCTCGAGTCGTGACACCAGCTCTACCCTCCTAGAAGGAGAGGAGTTGTCGGCTCCAAACTGTCACTTCACATTACAGTAAAATGTATTAAAGGGGTTCTCTGCTGTAGACGCCTGCTGGTGGGATGTTTGGGCTCATTATGCTCAGGGCTGCTCACGGACATGCGGCCCAATGGTGGAAGACGGGCATAGACAGTGAGGTTCCATCACCTTCTCCAACAATCCCACATATATGAGAACAGGGTGGCATAAGGACCAAAACTCATAGTTCTTGGGTATCTCTATCGATCTGTCTCTGTGTGTCTCTCGATCTCAATCTCTCTCTTGATCTCTCTCTCTCTCGATCTGTCTCTCTCTTGATCTGTCTCTCTCGATCTCTTGCTCGATCTGTCTCTCTTGATCTCTCTCTCTCAATCTATCTCTCTCTCTCTCTCTCTCGATCTCTCTCTCAATCTCTCTCTCTCTCTCTCGATCTCTCTCTCTCGATCTCTCTCTCTCGATCTCTCTCTCTCTCTCGATCTCGATCTCTCTCTCTCTCTCGATCTCTCTCTCTCTCTCTCGATCTCTCTCGATCTCTCTCGATCTCTCTCTCTCTCTCTCTCTCTCTCTCTCGATCTCTCTCTCTCTCGATCTCTCTCTTGATCTGTCTCTCTCTCTCTCCTGATCTGTCTCTCTCTCTCTTGATCTGTCTCTCTCTCTCTTGATCTGTCTCTCTCTCTCTCTCTTGATCTGTCTCTCTCTCTCTCTTGATCTGTCTCTCTCTCTCTCTCTCGATCTGTCTCTCTCTCTCTCTTGATCTGTCTCTCTCTCTCTCTCTTGATCTGTCTCTCTCTCTCTCTCTCGATCTGTCTCTCTCTCTCTCTCTCGATCTGTCTCTCTCTCTCTCGATTAGTGTTGATTGAGCACCATAGTGCTCGGGGGCTCTGGGGCTCGGGACAAACACATCGGGATGCTCGTGTGCTCTACCCAGCACCCGAGTATAATGGAAGTCAATGGGAGAACCCGAGCATTAAAGAGGACCTTTCACTACTCTACAAACAAAAAACTAACTATACCTGTGGGCAGAGCGGCGCCCAGGGGTCCCCCTGCACTTACTAGTAAGTCTGGGCGCCGCTCCGTTCGCCCGGTATAGGCTCCGGTGCCTGCGCTCCCTCTGACTGTTTTCTTGTAGGAGGCGTGTCCCTTGCTGCACTGCTGGCCAATCGCAGCGCACAGCTCATAGCCAGGCTATGAGCTGTGCGCTGTGATTGGCCAGCAGTGCAGCAAGGGACACGCCTCCTACAAGAAAACAGTCAGAGAAGCGCAGACACCGGAGCCTATACCGGGCGAACGGAGCGGCGCCCAGACTTACTAGTAAGTGCAGGGGGACCCCTGGGCGCCGCTCTGCCCACAGGTATAGTTAGTTTTTCGTTTGTAGAGTAGTGAAAGGTCCTCTTTAAACCAGGCACCCAGGGGAGGGTGGCTGATTCATAGGAAAAGGTCAGAAATTGATGGAAACACCACTGAAATGGTTTGGGAACAGCATGGGGAGAATGTCTGGATGCATCTTGGACTCCCAGGTTGCTGCTGGGAACCATGTTGTCCGAGTAGTACGCCACTTTTACAGACTGACAATAATACGCACCAAACCGAAGATGAAATCGGTTTTAGAGGAAAAATTGTTAGGAAACATTCTGTCCTGTATATTTACTTGTATATAAAGAGCAAGTGCTGCCAAAAATTACAGGGAAGAGGCTCCGATACAACCTGTATATCACATAAAGGAGGCCTCATTCACATTGTGGTACAATGGTTCAGGTAGTGGGACTCCTACACTCATAAAGCCTATGCACTAAGTGAAAGCGCTGCTAAAAATTACAAGGAACCAGCACTTCAATACACCCTTTTTACACATAAAGGAGGGCATCATACACAGCCTTGAAAAATTATGATTGATGGCATGCTGGTGACCCTCAAAAACATTATGGGCAAGGGCCTGCTGCCGCTTTGGTGACTCTAGATAACCTGGACCCGATCGCGCATCCTCGTGACGGCAACAATCCATTCGGATGTCAGCCCTATCAACTTTCAATGTTTTTTTTCAGAGCGAACCACGGTGACCACGGGTAACGGGGAACCAGGGTTTTATTGCGGAGAGGGAGCCTGAGAAACAGCTACGGCTACCACTTCCAAGCAAGGCAGCATAGGCGCAAATTACCTATTGGGTATAATTACTGCAGGTGAGCTGACCCCATAAAACATTATATGTGAGGGCCTGCAGGTGAGCTGACCCTGTAAACGATTGTAGGTGCGGGCCTGCTGGTGAGCTGACCCTCTAAAAAATTATATGCGAGGGCCTGCAGGTGAGCTGACCCTGTAAAACACTATATGCGAGGGCCTGCAGGTGAGCTGACCCTGTAAAAGATTTTAGGTGTGGGCCTGCAGCTGAGCTGACCCTCTAAAAAATTATATGCGCCGGCCTGCAGCTGAGCTGACCCTGTAAAACATTAGATGCGAGGGCATTATATGTGACAAATAAGCATGTTGATATAATGTAAGAGGAGGAGGAGGATGAGAAAAGGAAGATTTAACCATATATCCTTGTTTGTGGTGGAAGAAGTGCATGGGAATGTATTCAATACACCATAAAAGCCATATATAAAGTGCCTTTATGTTCAGCCGCTTTCCTCTTGTGGAGTAGAGAAGTCAACCTGCTTGGACACCCAGTAGTTGTAAGGCACAGAGGGATCATTGAGGACGCTGACATGGTCTGCTATGTACTCCTTCACCATCTTCCAAAACTTTTCCCTCCTTGTGACAGTAGGCCGCGCATCAGGGTGAGGGTGCTGACGGGGTGTCGTGAAACTGTCCCAGGCTTTGGAGAGTGTTGCCCTGCCTCTGTTGGAACTGCTGTGTGTTCCCCTCCCCTCCTTGGTTGGCCAAGGAACTACATACTCTACCGCCAGCATTGTCAGATGGCCATTTTTGGAGCGGAGGCAACCGTCTCCTGCTCCTCCTCCTCTTCATCATCCAATTTGCGCTGAGAAGACGAACGGAGGGTGGTCTGGCTATCACCCTGTGTAATGTCTTCCACCATTTCCACCTCTTCCACATGCAAAGCGTCCGCCTTCATTGTGAGCAGCGAGCGTTTGAGTAGACACAGAAGTGGGATGGTGACGCTGATAATAACGTTATCGCCGCTCACCATCTGTGTTGATTCCTCAAAGTTTCTTAAACCCTCACAGAGGTCAGACATCCATGCCCACTTCTGCTTGTGAATAGCGGAAGCTGACTGGAAAGGTGACAACCATCTTGCAGCTGGTATTCCACTTCTGCCCTTTGCTGCTCACAAAGCCTGGCCAACATGTGGAGCGCGGAGCTCTGCGGCGGTGTGCTTTTTGTCCCCTAAGCAGATCAGCTTCAGCGCGGCCTGTTGCCGCTTCCCCACTGCAGTGCTACACTGCTTCCGGCTACTGACTGATGGCTGACTGGGCTGCACGCGGATAATTCGGAGGTGGAAGTGGAGCAGAGGAGGAGAAGTGCGGGTAGGAGACACTAACGTAGGTGCTGGCGGAAACCCTGATCGACGTAGAGCCCGCAATCCTTGGCATTGGTAGCACCTGTGCCATCCCAGGATACGACTCGCTCCCGGCCTCCACAACGTTCACCCAGTGTGTCATCAGGGAAAGGTAGCGTCTCTGGCCGAATACACTTGTCCATCTGTCAGTCGTTAGGTGGACCTTCCCAGTAACTGCGTTGGTCAGGGCACGTGTGATGTTACGGGACACATGTTTGTGTAAGGCGGGCACGGCACACCATGAAAAATAGTGGCGGCTGGGGACTGTGTAACGCGGGACGGCCGCCGACATCAGGCTGCGGAAGGCCTCGGTGTCCACAAGCCTAAATGGCAACATTTCCAGGACCAGTAATTTGGAAAGGTGCGCATTTAGTGCTATGGCCTGTGGGTGGCTGGGTATTTGCGCTTACGTTCAAATGCCTGGGGTAAGGACATTTGGACGCTGCGCTGGGACACAGACGTGGATGTGCTAGCTGATGGTGCTTGCGAAGGTCCAGGTGCAGGGCAGGAGGCATCCGGGCCTGCGTCTTGGACAGGGGATTGGTCAGCACGTAACACCAGGGAAGAGGAGGCAGTGGTGTGACCCGCAGACACAGATTGTGGACCCAGGCGTTCGGCCCACCTATTATGGTGCTTTGATGCCATGTGGCGGATCATGCTGGTGGTGGTGAGGTTGCTAGTGTTCACGCCCCTGCTCATTTTTGTATGTCACAGGTTGCAAATTACAATTCTTTTGTCGTCTGTGCTTTCCTCAAAAAAGCGACACTGTGGAACACCTACACCTACCCCCGGTGCTGCAGATCCCTCCCCTCTGTACTGCTGTCCTCGCTCGGCTTTCCACCTTCCCAGGTTGGGTCAGTGACTTCATCGTCCACCACCTCCTCTTCCACTTCCTCACTCTGCTCATCCTCCTTACTTATGGGCCTAACCACAACCTCAGTGATTGATAACTGTGTCTCATCCTCTTCATCAACCTCTTGAGAGAGTAATTGCTGTTGAATTATTGACAACTGTGTCTCATCATCATCCACCTCATTAAACAGTAATTGCCGTTCCCCACCGTCATCTTCTTGTGATTGTGGATGCTCAAGAGTCTGGGAATTAGGGCACAAGATCTGTCCCTCTTCAAGCGTGCTTGGCGAGAGGGCCAAATCAAGGAATGGTGAGGAAAAGAGTTCCTCTGAATATCCGAGTGTGGGATCACTTGTTTGGCCAGACTCTCCATGGTGGGAGGAAAGAGGATCAAGACTGGACTTGGTGGAAGACAGGGTGGTGCTTAACTAACTGGAAGTATTATCTGTGGCAGGCGCAGCACTATGAAGTGCCTTTTGCGCTGTGGCATTAGAAGAATTCTGATATCTCTGACTTTTAGTCTAACCAGACTGTCTATTACTCTGTACTTCCTCTAGCGCCGTTCTATGGAAACAGTAGGTTTAAATAGCACACCAAATGGCTTATTTTTTAACTTCAACTTTTCTTCATATATAACACTGCTGCCTCCGCAGCAGATAGTCCATGTACATAACACGTGTTGAAAAGATATCACAAGATGGCGGTATGCATAAGATGGTAGTTCAACTGTTTAATCTTGTCATTCAACATAATATAATAAAAATGTAACTGACTTCAGCGGCCTATAAGACGCCATTTAGCGCAGGATGCGCTAAAAATATATATTGCTGCTGTCACACACCATAGTCCTTAAAAGGACTTTTGGGTCTCTGAAAAGTTTTAGTAAAAAAACTCTTCCAATAACACTCCCTACACTGTCTTTCCCTTCCTATGCTCAGCTCTCCCTGACTAAGACTGAGCCGAACACAGGTCATCGGGTGCTTTACAGGACCCGATGGCGCGTTCCGGACAGCCAATCACTGTAATGCCAGTAGCCAACAGTACCTCTCTGCACGTTTATTGGCTGCGTAGCAGCCAAGAATCGTGCGGGGAAGAGACTCGAGCATTGCATTGCGCTCGAGCACATGTAGTACTCGGCCGAGTACCGCCATGTGCCGAGCATCGAGATGCTCGAGCCGAACAGGTGTTCGGCCTAGCATGCTCGATCATCACTACTCTCGATCTATCTCTCTCTCTCTCTGTCTGTCTCTCTCTCTCTGTCGATCTGTCTCTTTCTCGATCTATCGATCTGCCTCTCTCTCTCTCGATCTGCCTCTCTCTCGCTCGATCTGCCTCTCTCTCTCTCTCTCTCTCTCTCGATCTGCCTCTCTCTCTCTCGATCTGCCTCTCTCTCTCTCGATCTGCCTCTCTCTCTCTCGATCTGCCTCTCTCTCTCTCGATCTGCCTCTCTCGATCTGCCTCTCTCTCTCTCTCTCGATCTGCCTCTCTCTCGATCTGCCTCTCTCTCTCTCTCTCGATCTGCCTCTCTCTCTCTCTCTCTCGATCTGCCTCTCTCTCGATCTGTCTTTCTCTCTCTCTCTCTCTCTCTCTCTCTCTCTCTCTCTCTCTCTCTCAGAATCCCCCACAATCATCATATTAGAGAAAACCCACATGTTGGAAGGGGCAACGTCAGAACCAGGACTTGATCTCCAGGATCTCTCTCTCTATTGATCGATCTCGCCTCTGTTTAGTTTCATCTATTGCTGCTTCCTTCCAATAAACAGCACCACCCTGCCCACAGGTTGTATGCGGTATTGCAGCACAAACCCATGGCCAGGTGTGGCGCTGTTTCTGTAAGTAGGTAGACCTGTTTCTCTAATCCTCTGATTGCGTATATATCTCTATATGAGTGTATACGGGAATAACGTAGACTCCTCCAATCCCCACTCCAGTGTCCTTTACACAGGCCGAGAATCTGCAAGATAATCACTAACCGGCGTTCATAAGAATGCTCATTACCGATTATCTGGCGGTGTAAAGCTGCCGCCGATTAACCGATAAACGTGCGAAATGCTTCTTTCGTGCGTACAGACACCTAAATTGTAATTTGCCGGAATCAGATTGTGCCGTGTAATTACTCTCTGCTGCCGGCAAACAATCCTCCATGGGGTCAACTGATGGCATTAGCGATCACTGCTCCCCATACTGTGGAGGGTGAACTCTGCACCTAAATACAGCGCTCTCCTCCACTGACGAGCAGGTGCTTGCTTCCCGACAACTGCCTGCTAAATTTTCCAGTGTAAATAGACCTTTAGTTCCCCTCCTCGTTGCCTTTTGCTGCCCCTCATTGACATCTTCATTGTTTATTGTACTGTTACATTGTATCTGCTTTGCATCGGTTTCTTGTCACATAACCCGGCCGTCTTCCCGGATGAGATTTCTTGTCTGAGAATTTCTCGGAGCTTATTCCTCGCCGAGATGAGGCGAATGTGTTAAAAGATCAGAGGGCGGCTCGAGAGCACCTCAATAAACTGGGATTTCAATGAATGCCAGTCCTTCTGGCCATTACTATAGCAACAAATACAATCCCTGACATAGAAAGGAGAGGAAAATAATAAAAAGCCGCCTATGAATACTGAGCCCTCTCAACGAGAACATTCAGTTTATGGCCTGACCCCCCCCCCCCCCCCCCTCCCGGGCCGCTCGTCAACTTTGTTGTCAGAAGAGCTTTTTACCCTTTTTAAACCTCTGAGAAGGTTCTTGGCTCTTATAGACTTCCGTATATGGTGCCAGGGCATAGTTATAGGGGGGTCATAATGCCTGAAGAGACCCCGCTGCCACATGAAGACCCCCGTAGTATAAATTATGCATTATAATTAGGGACCCAGCTACAGGTTTTGCATTGCAGGACAAATGAATAACTGCATGCCCATGACATTTAATGGGAGCTCTATACCTCTGTATACAGAGAGCTCCCCCTAGTGGTCTTCCAGCAGAGGTCACAGTTTGGACAGTTGTTCAGATGGGAACTCCTACTGACAAGATCAGGTTCCAATGTGAAGGGAATACTCTTTTTAACTCTGTATGCCCTAATATGACCTGTGTGTAAGGACTGGCCAAAGAAGATAAACCCTCAAAGTTGTATTTTTTGGGGACACTCGGCTGAACTGATGGTTAAAACAGAAGAAAAACATGGGGAAAAAATTATGCACTAACACAATATATGCAGACATTATATATGGACTAAACCCTCACATTAATATGATAAAATCTGAGACTCTCAGCCAATATATTTTGATCAAAACACATCTGTGCCCACCTACCATCGCCAAGGTGGTCTCAGTCAGGCAGGTCCTACTCTAAACCTATCTATGCCTTATGGGCATCTATATTCAGGAGAGCAGACCTTGCACATATAGTGCGCTGCCCCTAGTTACCTCTGTGTACGGTCAAGTATCCAATGTGAGGAGGGGCCCGCACAGCTATATGTACCACCTAATCAAGGGCGCCTGTGGGACAGGCGGGGCAAAAGTGCACATGAATGCTACTCCCAAGATAATAGGAGCGCGTTCACACATGAAGGTGCCAATCCTTCAAGTGTATACTACAAGCATTTCTGTAGCCATGTACATCTGCAAATTCATTTATCACATTCTGCAGGATGTTTTTTTTATTTTTATTTTTTTTAAATCTTTTTCAGTGATTTTTTTTTTTTCTCTCTAAAAACTAAGGACAATTATCTAGGGTCCCTCATTACTAGGGGGTCCCAAAGACTGGGTCGCCAGTCCTGAAAGCAGAGCATGTAAACCTTCACTGTACCAAATGGCAGATTTATTTAGGCATGGAATGGCAGTATTATGGGGAAAATATATGGTAGTGCTATATGGGCACCATATAGCAGTATTATTTGGATGCTGTGTGGAGGAATTATTTAAGTACTGAATGCCAGTATTATTTGGAAAATACATGGCAGTATTATATTGGCACCATATGGTAATAGTATTTTTTTTAGATATTGTATAGAGGTGTTATTTTGGGGTGCTATGGAGGGGTTATTTAGGCATCGTATGGAGGTATTATTTATGTGAGATTTATATTGCAGGTTGTCTGGAAGATTATATGGAATGAATATCACTATGAATGCTCATTCCCAGTAACCTACCTGTGTAAATGTGCTGCTGATCCCCCGATTAACGAGCAAACCGCTCACACATTGGATGAAATGATCTTTCATGTCGCACATTAAGTCATCATTTCTGAGCAGTAAATCCTGCTGTGTGAACAGCGATCTGCTGCCCGGAAACACTGCATCTGTATGAGAACGAACAATGGCTTGTCCCCTGCATGGTGGAGGGGATTGCTGCATGTAAATGCGCCTGTAGTCATTGTATGGAGGTAGCATTTAGCCGTTGTGTGGAGGTTTATTTAGGCGCTGTATGGAGGGAGTATTTAGGCGCTGTGTGGAGGTATTATTTAAGCACTGTATAGAGGTGGTATTATTTAGGCGCTGTATGGAGGGAGTATTTAGGCACTGTGTGGAGGTATTATTTAAGCACTGTATAGAGGTGGTATTATTTAGGCACTGTGTGGAGGTATTATTTAGGCACTGTGTGGAGGTATTATTTAGGCACTGTGTGGAGGTATTATTTAGGCGCTGTATGGAGGGAGTATTTAGGCACTGTGTGGAGGTATTATTTAAGCACTGTATAGAGGTGGTATTATTTAGGCACTGTGTGGAGGTATTATTTAGGCACTGTGTGGAGGTATTATTTAGGCACTGTGTGGAGGTATTATTTAGGCACTGTATAGAGGTGGTATTTAGCCGTTGTGTGGAGGGAGTATTTAGGCATTGTATGGAGGTATTATTATTTAGGCATTGTATGGAGGGAGTATTTATTTTTAGAAGCAAAGACCCATTGTTTGGCCCAGAATATTTTCATAGCATCAATAGATCAATAGCCAATGGCTATAAGGATTCTGTTTTTGGCCTGTTTTGTATGTTCTAAAATGTAACCTTTATTTTATCTTTGTTTAAAAATAAATGAAAAAGATTTTTTTTTTGTGTGTTTATTTTTACATAAAGCCTTTTTTGTGTGTCAGCATGAAAAAAGGCTTTATGTAAAAACAAACACATCAAGTAGCCTAATTTTTTCTTTTTTGTTTATTTTTAAAGATAAAATAAAGGTTACATTTTAGAACATACAAAACAGGCCAAAAACAGAATCCTTATAGCCATTGGCTATTGATCTATTGAGGTGGTATTTAGGCGCTGTATGCCTGTATGGAGGTATTATTCAGGCGCTGTATGGAGGTATTATTCAGGCGCTGTATGGAGGTATTATTCAGGCGCTGTATGGAGGTGGTATTTAGCTGTTATATGGCGGTATTATTTAGACATACACTTGGTGAGACAAGGAGGCCTTCCTTTCCCAGGACCTGTATAACTGGCCTTGTCCACCGCCATCTTTAGGCTGGACCGATATAATACAGTCCCCTCGATACCAGATATAAGACTTCAGTAACTTCAGACTGCGCTGTTTTTTGTGCTCCACTCTGTGATTATGATGGAAATATTGCCCACGGCCCACCCGCTCCAATCTCAGATCCCCAGAGCAGGACACCCCCTGCCTAACAGGGAGGGCAGATGTGCAGATACAAAGAGGAACGTGCATCAATTTTTTTTTTTTGTCACTAAATATTATAAATTAAGTGGAAATGTCTTTATTATGGCTGACAAATCGGATGTAAAGCCGTGAGAAATGGGTGCGGGGCGGATAATGGACAGTGTGGCGGGTTAGGCCGGGGCGCGGGTGAAGGGAGCAGAGACGGTAAAAGCTTTGAATTGTTTGTCTGCTTTTGTCATTGTCGAGGCTGTCGCCTGCAAATGTTGATCTGCGGCCAACATGGCAATAAGCCGCCCATTATTCTAATGGTTCCTATAAGGGCCGCTAACCTGATTACGAGCAGACCGCCGGGTGACCAGCCCCCCAATCTTGCGGCTTAATGGTTTGCGGGTCTCCTTGAGAAGCAGAAGATACTTTGTATCAGAAGCCATCGAGTCGATGTAATTAGTGAGGAGTGAGGGGGATGCTCTGTAATAGACTTGTTAATTACAATATGACTTCATGTTATGGATTGCGGTGAGGTAGTTCGCTTTTACGCTTCCCGATGCCAGATGTTTGTATTACGTATTGATCTATTGCTCCACGGCCCGGAGATCAATAGCTGGATCTTCTCGAGAGCAAAAAGCGAAATATCATTTTGATTATTTAATTTTTTCCCCTCTGCGGAGATTTCCATATTTCCTGGTTACTGCCTTAAATGGTGACGTGATGGAGACCAAGCTGAAGCTGAAATTAGTGGGGATTTGCAGGAGGACACCCTAAATTCTTTTAATGGGGGGTGGGGGGTGCAGCACTTGGTAAAGCAGCTGAACGTCTTTGATGTTTGCCGGCGATGGTCACAGCAATAAAGTGAAATGACTGACCAGATCCAGGTACTTGACCAAGGGATCCAGGGATGGTCCAAGATTAGAAACACATGACTACTTTCTGTATCAATGAGGATGAGCTGCAATACCATGCACAACCTGAGAAAAGGGTGGCGCTGTTTTGTTAGAAAGCAGACACATTTTTCTAAATAATAACCTCGTACATGCCAGTAGATACAGATGCAGCAGAGCTGAATTTGTGACTGATCAGTTTCTCTTCTGTATTGTAATAACTCACGGCTGACCTATCATAAGTCATAGTTGTGCTCAAGGACAACTCGGCTCTGCTACATCTGCATCCTAAAAACAGCATACCTATCAATCCGTTTATACCTGTGCCCGTTTACTGCTCCGATTGGCGAGGTCACACAACTTTAAAATCCTGAATATCAAATCTGCCTCGTTATACAGTGAGAAGCCTGGAGAAGCAGGGCAATATCCCCCCCCCCCTGTAGTGGTTGTCACCCAGCTTTCCCAGATCTGGAAAACTCTAATAGGGTGTTCCAGGACTTCAATACTTTGACCCTTACTCTGGATAGATGATCAATATCTGATCATTTGTGGTCAGACTCCCGACTGGTCAGGTGTTTGTAGGGGCCACTTGTTGAATGGGACAGAGAAGCCATGTGACCGATGGACGTGACATCACGGGCCAAGGAACAGGCTGCAGCACCGTCCTAGCGCAGCAGCCCATCCACCCACATGATTGGTGGGGGGACCAGGAGTCAGACCCCCAGCGATCTGATACCCTGAGGAAAGGCCTATGCAGGTCACAGAAACCCCTTTAGGCCTGTTTCAGACTTGCGTTGTGGTTTTCCGGCATTGAGATCCGGCAGAGGATCTCAATACCGGAAAAAAACGTTTCCGTTTTTAGTCCCAATGCATTCTGAATGGAAAGAGATCTATTCAGGATGTCTTCCGTTCTGTCATCATTTTGTCATAAAAACGAAAAACAAAACAAAAAAAAACTGATCAATAACAGAAAACAATGTAAGTCAATGGTAACGGATCTGTTTCATTACCATTGACTTTCAATGTATTTAGTGACAGGAAGTGATTGAAATCAAATGGGGAAAAAAACGAATCTGTCATTAAACGCATTGAAAGTCAATGGGTGACGATTCATTACCATTGACTTTCAATGTATTTAGTGACGGATCTTATTTCCGTTGTGATTTCGCACAACCACATCTTAACGGAATGGATGCAAAATCAAAGCGGATCCGTTAAATTCCGGTATTGAGATCCTCTGCCGGATCTCAATACTGCACAAGTGTGAAAGTAGCCTTGAAAGGGGCAAACTCTTTTTTCCCCCTGTGTGGAGGGGAAAGGCTGGGACTGTGGCGGTCCGCAGTGCTGCCTCTGATTTCCCCAGGATGACCTGGACCACAGATGGCGTCGTCTCCAGCGAAGACACTGAAACCTGATCATGTAATAAGTGAGGTCCTACCAGCGTAATAATCTCATTGAGGACGAGGCCGGCCACTCTGACAGATGAATTCTGCATATATGAACGGCTGACAGATGGGCCCCGTCACAAACCGGGGGCCAGAAGACAACGACGAGAATGGATTAGGTAATTAAAAGTTTATGGAAACTGCAGCAGATCCAGAGCTGTCAGCAGAAGTGAGCTGTAAACCCGGGGGCATCCTGGGAATACCGCCGCCCGCAGCGCGCCCTGGGATTTACTAATTATTGCAAAACTTGGATCGGTTCATATTGTGGGTGAAGAATATCGCTGAACGATGGGAAGGGACAGGAACAAATGGGTCAAAGTTTACTGAGAGAGGGTGTATCCTCTGCACTGGACCCCAGGTTACATCTACATATCCTATAGAATATATTGTGCTCCATTCACATCCAAAGCTGCATTGAAGATGTTACTATAAAAGCAAAATAGTATTATGCCAGTTATATTCTTGTATATAGGAGGCAGTATTATAGTAGATATATTTCTGTACATAGGAGCAATATTATGGAGTTATATTCCTGTACATAGAGCAGTATTTATAGTAGTTATATTCTTGTACATAGGATGCAGTAGTATAGTAGTTATATTCTGTACATAGGATGCAGTAGTAGAGTAGTTATATTCCTTGTACATAGGGCAGTATTATAGTAGTTATATTCTTGTACATAGGAGCAGTATTATAGTAGTTATAGTCTTGTACATAGAGCAGTATTATAGTAGTTATATTCTTGTACATAGGAGCAGTAGTATAGTAGTTATACTTCTTGTACATAGGAGCAGTATTATAGTAGTTATATTCTTGTACATAGAGGCAGTATTATAGTAGTTATATTCTTGTACATAGGGCAGTATTATAGTAGTTATATTCTTGTACTAGGTGGCAGTATTATAGTAGTTAATTCTTGTACATAGGGGCAGTATTATAGTAGTTAGATTCTTGTACATAAGGAGCAGTATTATTGTAGTTTATATCTTGTACATAGGAGTAGGATTAATAGGTAGTTATATTCTTGTACATAGGAGCAGTATTATGTAGTTATATTCTTGTACATAGGGGCAGTATTATAGTAGTTATATTCTTGTACATAGAGGCAGTATTATAGTAGTTATATTCTTGTACATAGGAGCAGTATTATAGTAGTTATATTCTTGTACATAGGAGCAGTATTAGTAGTTATATTCTTGTACATAGGAGCAGTATTATAGTAGTTATATTCTTGTACATAGGAGCAGTATTATAGTAGTTATATTCTTGTACATAGGAGCAGTATTATAGTAGTTATATTCTTGTACATAGGAGCAGTATTATAGTAGTTATATTCTTGTACATAGGAGCAGTATTATAGTAGTTATATTCTTGTACATAGGAGCAGTATTATAGTAGTTATATTCTTGTACATAGGAGCAGTATTATAGTAGTTATATTCTTGTACATAGGAGCAGTATTATAGTAGTTATATTCTTGTACATAGGAGCAGTATTATAGTAGTTATATTCTTGTACATAGGAGCAGTATTATAGTAGTTATATTCTTGTACATAGGAGCAGTATTATAGTAGTTATATTCTTGTACATAGGAGCAGTATTATAGTAGTTATATTCTTGTACATAGGAGCAGTATTATAGTAGTTATATTCTTGTACATATGGAGGCAGTATATAGTAGTTATATTCTTGTACATAGGAGGCAGTATTATAGTAGTATATTCTTGTACATAGGTAGCAGTATTATAGTAGTTATATTCTTGTACATAGGAGCAGTATTATAGTAGTTATATTCTTGTACATAGGAGCAGTATTATAGTAGTTATATTCTTGTACATAGGAGCAGTATTATAGTAGTTATATTCTTGTACATAGGAGGCAGTAGTATAGTAGTTATATTCTTGTACATAGGAGCAGTATTATATAGTTATATTCTGTACATAGGAGGCAAGTATTATAGTAGTTATATTCTTGTACATTAGGAGGCAGTATTATAGTAGTTATATTCTTGTACATAGGAGGCAGTATTATATGTAGTTATATTCTTGTACATAGGAGGCAGTGTTATAGTAGTTATATTCTTGTACATTGGAGGCAGTATTATAGTAGTTATATTCTTGTACATAGGAGCAGTATTATAGTAGTTATATTCTTGTACATAGGAGGCAGTATTATAGTAGTTATATTCTTGTACATTGGAGGCAGTATTATAGTAGTTATATTCTGTACATTGGAGGAGTAGTATTATAGTAGTTATATTCTTGTACATAGGAGGCAGTATTATAGTAGTTATATTCTTGTACATAGGAGGCAGTATTATAGTAGTTATATTCTTGTACATTGGAGGCAGTATTATAGTAGTTATATTCTTGTACATTGGAGGCAGTATTATAGTAGTTATATTCTTGTATATAGGAGGCAGTATTATAGTAGTTATATTCTTGTACATAGGAGCAGTATTATAGTAGTTATATTCTTGTACATAGGGGCAGTATATAGTAGTTATATTCTTATACATAGGAGGCAGTATTATAGTAGTTATATTCTTGTACATAGGAGGCAGTATTATAGTAGTTATATTCTTGTACATAGGGGCAGTTATAGTAGTTATAATCTTGTACATAGGAGCAGTATTATAGTAGTATATTCTTGTACATAGGAGCAGTATTATAGTAGTTATATTCTTGTACATAGGAGAGGGTATTATAGTAGTTACTATCTTGTACATAGGAGCAGTATTATAGTAGTTATATTCTTGTACATAGGAGGCAGTATTATAGTAGTTATATTCTTGTACATTGGAGGCAGTATTATAGTAGTTATATTCTTGTACATTGGAGGCAGTATTATAGTAGTTATATTCTTGTACATAGGAGCAGTATTATAGTAGTTATATTCTTGTATATAGGAGGCAGTATTATAGTAGTTATATTCTTGTACATTGGAGGCAGTATTATAGTAGTTATATTCTTGTACATTGGAGGCAGTATTATAGTAGTTATATTCTTGTACATAGGAGGCAGTATTATAGTAGTTATATTCTTGTACATAGGGGCAGTATTATAGTAGTTATATTCTTGTACATAGGGGCAGTATTATAGTAGTTATATTCTTGTACATAGGAGCAGTATTATAGTAGTTATATTCTTGTACATAGGAGCAGTATTATAGTAGTTATATTCTTGTACATTGGAGGCAGTATTATAGTAGTTATATTCTTGTATATAGGAGGCAGTATTATAGTAGTTATATTCTTGTACATTGGAGGCAGTATTATAGTAGTTATATTCTTGTACATTGGAGGCAGTATTATAGTAGTTATATTCTTGTACATAGGAGGCAGTATTATAGTAGTTATATTCTTGTACATAGGGGCAGTATTATAGTAGTTATATTCTTGTACATAGGGGCAGTATTATAGTAGTTATATTCTTGTACATAGGAGCAGTATTATAGTAGTTATATTCCTGTACATAGGAGGCAGTATTATAGTAGTTATATTCTTGTACATAGGAGCAGTATTATAGTAGTTATATTCTTGTACATAGGAGCAGTATCATAGTAGTTATGTTCCTGTACATAGGAGCAGTATTATAGTAGTTATATTCTTGTACATAGGAGCAGTATTATAGTAGTTATATTCTTGTACATAGGAGGCAGTATTATAGTAGTTATATTCTTGTACATAGGAGGCAGTATTATAGTAGTTATATTCTTGTAGGTAGGAGCAGTATTATAGTAGTTATGTTCTTGTACATAGGAGCAGTATTATAGTAGTTATATTCTTGTACATTGGAGGCAGTATTATAGTAGTTATATTCTTGTACATAGGAGCAGTATTATAGTAGTTATATTCTTGTACATAGTAGACAGTATTATAGTAGTTATATTCTTGTACATTGGAGGCAGTATTATAGTAGTTATATTCTTGTACATAGGAGCAGTATTATAGTAGTTACTATCTTGTACATAGGAGCAGTATTATAGTAGTTATATTCTTGTACATAGGAGGCAGTATTATAGTAGTTATATTCTTGTACATTGGAGGCAGTATTATAGTAGTTATATTCTTGTACATAGGGGCAGTATTATAGTAGTTATATTCTTGTACATAGGAGCAGTATTATAGTAGTTATATTCTTGTACATAGGAGGCAGTATTATAGTAGTTATATTCCTGTACATAGGAGCAGTGTTATAGTAGTTACTATCTTGTACATAGGAGCAGTGTTATAGTAGTTATATTCTTGTACATTGGAGGCAGTATTATAGTAGTTATATTCTTGTACATAGGAGCAGTATTATAGTAGTTATATTCTTGTACATAGGAGGCAGTATTATAGTAGTGTTATTCTTGTACATAGAAGGCAGTATTATAGTAGTTATATTCTTGTACATAGGAGGCAGTATTATAGTAGTTATATTCCTGTACATAGGAGCAGTGTTATAGTAGTTACTATCTTGTACATAGGAGCAGTATTATAGTAGTTATATTCTTGTACATTGGAGGCAGTATTATAGTAGTAATATTCTTCCTCATGAACACAGCTCAGTACAGACATTAAAGTTTACTTTGAAGTGTTGGGGGCAGGACATGAGACCCCTGCGTTGTCACCACCAGTCTAAATGTATATACAACAGTGCGATATCAGCCTGGTAATAGCATATGTCGGAGTGCTTTGTACTGCACCCCCATGCTGGTATTAGCGGCTGATCTCTGACTTGCTGTCCTTAGGGTATATCCCTCTGTTGACCCATGTGTTAGACTGGTCAGCTTAGTCCCTCCACTCTCCTTCTATGTTAGGTGATGGGTTACAGTTGGACAGTGACATCTGGATCACACATGTCATTCCCAAGAGGAACTCTGCAGCTGTCGTGGCCTCTATACTCGGTGCCCCTCCAGACCTCTCCTGTGGCTGAGGGCACCATAACCAGGACCAATGGGACCAAGCAGCGTCCCAACACTTTTATATTGTCAATATGTTCAACTGAAAATACATGGTGGGGATGAAATTCCCATGGCAGAACTAAGACGAGCCATAAGTCTCCTGTAAATACAACCTGCCAAGATGTCTTCTTGTTTGAAGACTCTTCAGCCATCTCTGAGTCGTCTTGGTCTCCTACATAGACGCAGGAAGGCAACCACTTTCAGCCACTAGAATTTGGACTTTCAACAGTCTCTACTCCTCTCTCCCACTGCTCTAGTTGCGTTTCAGTCTAAACTGTTGATCTGACATTCTATTCATGAAACAGTAGGTTCCAATTTCTTAATGCATTCTTTTCTTCATGGTTTATTTCTTAATGCTTTTAATTTTTTGTATATTTTCTTGCTGCCGATCTCCAGAATTGTGTATTTGTCTGATATTTCTGCTCGGTGATTACACAATACCAATTAAGACTTGCTGAGAGGCCACGCGGCCAAATGTAATAGATTTGTTTTGTGTGTTACATAAATTGCCATGGAAACAAAGTATCTTCTATTTTTGTACCAAACGGCTAAAAGCCCCTCCACTTAATTCCCCCTTGGAGGACAAGTGCTTGAGCTTCTGACTGGGAGCGTTACCGCACCGAGTGCTGCGTGTTAACGGTATAGATGCCAACATCAGTATTCCGAAATGTGACAGACGCAGGCAGATGTAGCAGAGCCGACTCTGTCACATGTAGTAAAGCTAATTTTGTCCTTGCAATATGATGTGCCTTCTCAGTGATTTTACATAGGACTGCATGTTAAACTTATGTAAAGGATAGAGACCTTTTTCCGTTGCGAGTCTCTTCTAAGAGCTGTTGTGTAACTGCTTATGCTGAATAGATGCCCCTTTATCGCTCTATCCCGAAGATTTAAAGGGGCTGTGCCAACCTTAAATGTTGTTTTAATATAATTCAGCATAAAAAAAGAGTTACTTTTTACATTTACCTTGTGTTACAACAAAGCTCCAGTTGATAGATTTATTATAATGGCGCCCTCTGGTGTTTAATCTGTATGCCTGCTGAGCTGGGTGAGCATGGTCGCACATGCTCAGCTCCACGCTGTTAGAAGATGTCACCGTGACAAAGAGAAACCTGCTGCAGAAAGGACACCCACCTCGAGCTGTGATGAGGATTCTTGCAGCAGAAAGGACACAACCCCTGAGTTTTAATAGGGAGAGAGCTGCTGCAGAAAGGAAATGCCCCCTAAGCTGTGATTGGGAGAGCTGTTGCAGAAAGGACACCCCCCCTTGAGCTGTGATAAGGATTCTTGCAGCAGAAAGGACACGTCCCCTAAGTTGTAATAGGGAGAGAGCTGCTGCAGAAAGGACACCCCTCTCGAGCTATGATAAAGATTCTTGCTGCACAAAGGACACATCCCCTGACTTGTAATAGGGAGAGAGCTGCTGCAGAAAGGAAGTGCCCCCTAAGCTGTGATTGGGAGAGCTGCTGCAGAAAGGACACATCCCCTTGAGCTGCTATGTCCCCATTAGCCAGAGGTTTCTTAGAGGTTTCTCCCTCGAGAGTTCCCTAACCACCTAGATCTTGAAATTGTTGTCATCGCCTTTAAGGACTACTATATATGTATCAATATTGGTTTTCTAATCTAGTTGAATTAAATGGAAGCTATAGAAGTATGTCTCCAGGAAGCGCCATCTAGTGGCAGCTAAGATTCTTAACAATCGCCAGAAGTTTTATAGTTTTAATACCCGCTGTTTTAAATGACAAACTCAGATCTGCTACATCTCTACATGATATAATTTTTCTTAGGACTTTTTTTTTTTTTTTTTAACCAGAAGTCTGGGTTGGTTTATGGTTTCTAAATCTTGTAAACCTTTTACAACAAATCCAGTCTCCATTGGGACTTGTTGAGGCCCATGTCTCCTAACACATCAATACAGGCCGGTTACACTCGGCCTCCTGGGACTGTTTAATGTCTTGTGCGAGTCCTGGTTATTGGATGGGTCATGGTTTAGGCAATAAAAGGTCAGATATTGATTCATGGAATATAGCCTCTCTGTGCCTGTTATTTTTGGGGTGCTAATTGGGTTCCTTTAAAATTGCAATGTCCTGCAAAGGGTTAAAGTCTGTTTCTGTGACCCTTCTCATAAGTAACAGAATGAAAGAAATTATCTACATTTCTTTAATATTTTCAGTCCAATTGCTCTATATGCACAGTCCGCCATGTCTTTCGATTTATGACTCCCCCCGTCACACCCCTTGGTAGGTAGTATTTGGTAGAAATGGCCACATAACAGCCCACACTCGCCCCAGGACCCTTCCTCATAGGGTTTCCGTTTATTTCAGTGGAGCGTACAACCTGTAAAAAACTACTATAAGGCCCCCTTCACACGGGCGTCGCGGGTGAGGGCCGGATGCGTTCCGGGTGCATTGCGGGAAACCCGCGTGAGTAGGCACGCAATTGCAGTCAGTTTTGTCCGCGATTGCGTTCCGATGTTCCGTTTTTTCCGCGCGAGTGCAATGTGTGTGTGGTGCCCAGACCCGAACCCGGACTTCTTCACTGAAGTTCGGTTTTGGGTTAGGTGTTCTATTCATTTAGTTATTTTCCCTTATAACATGGTTATAGAGGAAAATAATAGCATTCGTAATACAGAATTCTTACTAAAATGTCCATTGAGGGGTTAAAAAAAATAAAAAACAAATTACTCGCCTCATCCACGGCATCGTCTTCTTTCAGGACCTTTGATGACGTAATCGCGCTCACCGCGTCAGCGCAGGTCCTGCTGAATGAAGATAGAAGATCCGTCCATCTTCATTCAGCAGGACCTGCGCTGACGTCCCCACGTGCTGAGCGCGATTACGTCATCAAAGGTCCTGAAAGAAGACGATGCGCGAACAACTGGATGAGGTGAGTTAATTATTTTTATTTTTTAACCCCTAAATTGACATTTTACTGAGCATTCTGTATTAGGAATGCTATTATTTTACTCTATAACCATGTTATAATGGAAAATAATAAAATCTACAGAACACTTAACCCAAACCCGAAATTCAGTGAAGAAGTGCGGGTTCGGGTCTGGGTGCCACAATCAGTTTTTTATCACGCCTGTGCAAAACACATTGCACTCGCGCGATAAAAACTGACCAACGCTATCACAGTCAAAACTTACTGAAATTGCGTGCGCACTCGCGTGGGTTTGCCTCAATGCACCCGGGACACATCCGGAGCAAATCCGGGACGCCCGTGTGAAAGAGGCCTTAAAGGTGCAGGGTGCTGTGGAGGTCACTGTTAAGGGGTCGGACACTGTGTAGGTCACTGTCTAAGGGGCGGGCACTGTGGAGGTCACTGTTAAAGGGGCGGGCACTGTGTAGGTCACTGCTAAAGAGGCGGGCACTGTGGAGGTCACTGTTTAAAGAGGCAGGTACTGTGGAGGTCACTGTTTAAAGGGGCGGGCACTGTAGAGGTCACTGCTAAAGAGGCAGGCACTGTGGAGGTCACTGTTTAAAGGGGCGGGCACTGTGGAGGTCACTGCTAAAGAGGCAGGTACTGTGGAGGTCACTGTTTAAAGGGGCGGGCACTGTGGAGGTCACTGCTAAAGAGGCAGGTACTGTGGAGGTCACTGTTTAAAGGGGCAGGTACTGTGGAGGTCACTGCTAAAGAGGCAGGTACTGTGGAGGTCACTGTTTAAAGGGGCGGGCACTGTGGAGGTCACTGCTAAAGAGGCAGGTACTGTGGAGGTCACTGTTTAAAGGGGCAGGTACTGTGGAGGTCACTGTTTAAAGGGGCGGGCACTGTGATGGTCACTTAAGGGGGCGGGCCCCTGAGGAGGTCACTGTCAAGGCAGTAGGGTGCTGTGAAGGTCAAAGTTAAGGGGATGAGCTGAGGTGGAGGTCCCATTTTAAAGTGGCGGGGCACTGTGGGTGGTCAGTGTTAAGGGGCGGGGCACTGTGTGGGGGGGGGCAGTGTTATGGGGGATACTGTTGATATCTTTTAATGACACACACAAACATTAGATGAAATATACCCGTGAGAAGCCGGCTCCTTCTGCTAGTATATATATATATAGCGCACTCTAACAAAGTGCAAATATGGAGCAATTTAGACCCCGATCCATGGGTCAAAGGAATACATTCTAGAAGAAATCCCAGCGCTCCAACCACAATACTGGAAAACCGCCGATTTATTCTCAAGTGGCCATAGACATGCGACTTTGCCACATTTCGGCTCCTACCTGGAGCTTTTTCCAGGCATGGTGGGAGCTGAAACGTCGCATGTCTATGGCCACTTGAGAATGAGGCTACGTCTACACGACGACATTTGTCGCGCGTCAGATAGGGCACAACTACACTGCAACATTTGTAGCGCAACATTTTGTTGCACTAATGTCGCGCGACAATTTTTATGATGGCAGTCTATGGTGTCGCACTGCAACATCTCGAATGGATTTTCTGCGACTGTTGCATCGCACTCGCAGCATGTTGCTTGTTGCAGACTGCCATTATAAAAATTGTTGCGCAACAAATGTCGTTGTGTAGACGTAGCCTAAATCAGCGGTTTTCCAGTATTGTGGTTGGAGCGCTGTGATTTCTCATAGCACATAGATATCTATATACATGCACATGCTGAGTATATACCGTATACTGTATATAGGGAATAGGCTCTGTGCGGGAAATTTCCAGACAATGTAAGTGACACCTGTCACATTCCCAGGTTGAGTGTCCCACGCACGTTGCACCTGCTCCTGTTGGCGCTTGATGAATTATTGCCTGAGTTACGCCGGGGGTCACTGATAGCGTTTGAAGCTGGGGAGCTGTCGGGGTCGGGCCCCTGGGGTGAGGGTAGAAGTCCTGGAGGGTTCATTTCTTGTACAGACATACACAATGGGATATACAGTTGACGTTACAGTCGCTCCTGAATACAGATGCAGCAGATCTGAGTTTGTCATTTGGCACAGCGTGTTCTCTGCATCATCTAGAACTGTGTGGACCAGATTATCCAAATGACAAATTCAGTTCTGCTACATTTGTAGATATTGGTATTTGTTGTCTTCTATCGACACATTTCAACCTTTTCTGTTTTCAATGCAGTCAGAAAAATGGGAATAGATAGATGTACATGGGGGTGATCACTACGCCCTATGCTCAATGGGATACTGGGGGGACTGTACATCGGACCACCAGGGAGGGGGACAAGTGACCCCAGAAACTTTATTGGGTAAAATTCTACAATGTCATCGGATGTTCCGCCTTCAGTTGGATATTAATGAGATTGTACATTTTATCCTATATAATCGTACATTTGACCATTTCACCCTCCGCGTTTTGCCATCGGCACCGGGCAGCCCTGGCAGGAATAAGCCCTTTCCGTACCCCACCTCCCCTTTGGTAAAACCAGGCCCAGTGTAATGGACCCCCCCACCCCCAGCCTTGTGGGCTGAAAGCTTTTCATTACCGCTGATGGGAGGCCGGCCGGTAATTACACCGGCGGACCCGGCTGCTGCCGCTTTACTGCTTTGTCTGCTTAATGGAGGGGGATTTTACTGACTTGCTCGGTAATTGGATATATTTTTCTGTTCTATGGGCCGAGCCGTAATGGCGCTCTGCATTGAAGGAGGACGCAGATGGGCATTATGGGTTAAATCCTTGATATTGGATATCATGGTGGAAAATTGGTTATTTTTAAGCCCCTGCGATCCCGCTGTCACCAATCTTTTTTAATGCTGAATCTGAGCAGATGTAAGTTTTTTAACAAGCCTGTGCCCTTTCCCACCCCTAGTACCCTAGTAGTACCCCAGGCACCTACTCCTTGTGCCCATCCAGGACTCTCCTGCGGCACAGAACTCCTTCCCCGCTACCAATCTCTAGTGATCGGGATCTACTGGCTGCTGATTGGCTGATCCTCTGTGTGTCACCCTGACCCTTTGCTCCCCAGTCTTTTCCCACTGCTGCCTGCCATTGTTTTGCTAGTCCGGGGACTATTTTTGCAGCCTGCCCCATTTGCAGAATTTTCCTTTGTGCACCCGGGACACATCCGGAGCAAATCCGGGACGCCCATGTGAAAGAGGCCTTAAAGGTGCAGGGTGCAGTGGAGGTCACTGTGGAGATCACTGTTAAAGGGTTGGGCACTGTGGAGGTCACTGTTAAAGGGGCGGGCACTGTGAAGGTCACTTAAGGGGGCGGGCACTGTGAAGGTCACTGTTAAAGGGGCGGGCCCCTGAGGAGGTCACTGTTAAGGCAGTAGGGTGCTGTGAAGGTCAAAGTTAAGGGGATGGGTTGCTGTGGAGGCACCATTTAATTGCATATGTTTGCATAAGGGGGTACAAAACAGTATTTTTTAGTTATGGTACGTCCTGTTTTGTTTTGGATGGGGTCTGTGGACCATCCAGGTGTAGGGGCGCTGACACTTTTGCAACTTGCTTACCATTGCGTTGTAATTGCTCTCTTAATCTACACTGTATAAGATGACTGATACATTGTGACGCTCTTCCTGCTCTTGACCGTACCTTGCTTCACAGCTGATTGGAGTGTGGCATGAGTGGGGTCTGTGCCCTCTTCAGTTGGTTAAGTGGCATTAGCGGGTGTGTGTGATTACCAGATGATCAGGGGGTACAGCTCCACTTACTGTGATTTGAAGCATGGATTTTATCAGACGCCGCTCTTGCCGCATTGACCTGCACACAAGTGCCAATCAGCCGTATCCGCACCGACTCCGCATATTCTGCCCCGGGTACGCGGTACAGGTGATTACAGGGCAGCATAATTAAGAGCTGCTCAAGAAGCCCCCAAACAAGTCCTCATCGATTGATGCTGACAATTATATTCAGCTGGGCGACCAGACCACCATCACAGGCCCCCTGGAGTCCTGAGAGCCGATGGTGCCTAATACCACAGCCCACCCCTCTGACTACAGGTTGTGTCCGGTTATTGCCGTTCAGTCCCCTGCATTTCAATGGAGCTGAGCTGCAATACCGGACGCAACCCGTGGACAGATGTGGTGCTGTTTCTGGAAGAAATCAGACATGATTTTCTCATTTTTAACCACTTTAATTTTGGGTAGGTACCGGGTCAGTAGTCCTCTCCCAGGTCTGTAATGTGCCCCCCATAATATTGTCGCCCACTCCTTCTATTCACAGACTGATAGCATTGCATATCAGATCCACTGATCGCTGACGTGTGTGTTTGCAGGAGAAGTGACGAGATGGAGGGCGACAGTCTGAGCTGCATCAAATACCTCATGTTCATCTTCAACTTCTTCATATTTGTGAGTATATTTAATGTCTTCTCATCTTACACACATCAAAGGGGTTGTGTCCTCTCAGACCCGTCCCCAGAAGGAGCCCCCAAAAGTGAAGGAGGTTGCGGCTTGCTCACCCTTAATTTTTGTGGGTGTCCCATATAAGTGAAGAGAGAGCGTGGCCACTGCTCCATTCCTTTATACAGGACCACCCGAGATGGCGCTATTTGTGGCAGTCCCACAGAAATGGAGGGCGGCCGCGCTCTGCTCGCTTCAGGGGTCCTGTTCTGGAGAAAGCTGCAGGTCCCACCTCGGAGACCCGCACCTATCCGACATCAGTGGCCTATCCTAATTATTATTGCCACCAATGTCTGAGATGTGACAACCCCTTTAAGTCTCTAACACCGGACAGCCCTTTAGTAGGGATGAGCGAATCGACTTCGGATGAAACATATGAAGTCGATTCGCATAAAACCTTGTTACCTTGGAACCGAGCCCGAGTTCGGGAAATGTTTTTTCACAGTACAAATTAATTTATGAAGTTATTATCCGAAGTGTTCGCGAAGCAATGACTTCGGCTCATCGGAGCCAATACATTCTAATACTGTACGGAGCTTCTGTTCTGCACAGTATTAGAACGAAGTTTTATGTGAATCGACTTCGTATGTTTCATCCGAAGTCGATTCGCTCATCCCTACCCTTCAGAAAGGCTCCTGCAAAATGTAGATGTTGTATTGTGCCCGGGCTATTCCCTATGGACCATAGGAATCTGCAGTCTGAAGATTGACTTCTATGGAAGAAGTTGTGAGCATGCTCTGTGACCTGTGCAGAGGTCATTGTGCAGGGAGGGGGAGGCGGCGAGCTGTGATGTCACCTGTTGTGAATGGTGGATCCTGTGCTATCTACAGGTCCTTCTAAAAAAATTGCATATTGTGATAAAGTTCATTATTTTCTGTAATGTACTGATAAACATTAGACTTTCATATATTTTAGATTCATTACACACCAACTGAAGTAGTTCAAGCCTTTTATTGTTTTAATATTGATGATTTGGGCATACAGCTCATGAAAACCCAAATTTCCTATCTCAAAAAATTAGCATATCATGAAAAGGTTCTCTAAACGAGCTATTAACCTAATCATCTGAATCCACTAATTAACTCTAAACACCTGCAAAAAATTCCTGAGGCTTTTAAAAACTCCCAGCCTGGTTCATTACTCAAAACCGCAATCATGGGTAAGACTGCCGACCTGACTGCTGTCCAGAAGGCCATCATTGACACCCTCAAGCAAGAGGGTAAGACACAGAAAGAAATGTCTGAAGGAATAGTCTGTTCCCAGAGTGCTGTATCAAGGCACCTCAGTGGGAAGTCTGTGGGAAGGAAAAAGTGTGGCAGAAAACGCTGCACAACGAGAAGAGGTGACCGGACCCTGAGGAAGATTGTGGAGAAGGACCGATTCCAGACCTTGGGGGACCTGCGGAAGCAGTGGACTGAGTCTGGAGTAGAAACCTCCAGAGCCCCCGTGTACAGGCGTGTGCAGGAAATGGGCTACAGGGGCCGCATTCTCCAGAAACAGCGGCAGAAGCGCCTGACCTGGGCTACAGAGAAGCAGCACTGGACTGTTGCATGTCATTCGAAAATCAAGGTGCCAGAGTCTGGAGGAAGACTGGGGAGAGGGAAATGCCAAAATGCCTGAAGTCCAGTGTCCAGTCCCCACAGTCAGTGATGGTCTGGGGCGCCATGTCAGCTGCTGGTGTTGGTCCACTGTGTTTTATCAAGGGCAGGGTCAATGCAGCCGCTATCAGGAGATTTTGGAGCGATTCATGCTTCCATCTGCTGAAAAGCTTTATGGAGATGAAGATTTCATTTTTCAGCACGACCTGGCACCTGCTCACAGCGCCAAAACCACTGGTAAATGGTTTACTGACCATGGTATTACTGGGCTCAATTGGCCTGCCAACTCTCCTGACCTGAACCCCATAGAGAATCTGTGGGATATTGGGAAGAGAAAGTTGAGAGACGCAAGACCCAACACTCTGGATGAGCTTAAGGCCGCTATCGAAGCATCCTGGGCCTCCATAACACCTCAGCAGTGCCACAGGCTGATTGCCTCCATGCCACGCCGCATTGAAGCCTCCTGGGCCTCCATAACCCCTCAGCAGTGCCACAGGCTGATTGCCTCCATGCCACGCTGCATTGAAGCATCCTGGGCCTCCATAACACCTCAGCAGTGCCACAGGCTGATTGCCTCCATGCCACGCCGCATTGAAGCCTCCTGGGCCTCCATAACACCTCAGCAGTGCCACAGGCTGATTGCCTCCATGCCACGCCGCATTGAAGCATCCTGGGCCTCCATAACACCTCAGCAGTGCCACAGGCTGATTGCCTCCATGCCACGCCGCATTGAAGCATCCTGGGCCTCCATAACACCTCAGCAGTGCCACAGGCTGATTGCCTCCATGCCACGCCGCATTGAAGCATCCTGGGCCTCCATAACACCTCAGCAGTGCCACAGGCTGATTGCCTCCATGCCACGCCGCATTGAAGCCTCCTGGGCCTCCATAACACCTCAGCAGTGCCACAGGCTGATGGCCTCCATGCCACGCCGCATTGAAGCATCCTGGACCTCTATAACACCTCAGCAGTGCCACAGGCTGATTGCCTCCATGCCACGCCGCATTGAAGCCGTCATTTCTGCAAAAGGATTCCCGACCAAGTATTGAGTGCAGAACTGAACATCATTATTTGAAGGTTGACTTTTTTTGTATTAAAAACACTTTTCTTTTATTGGTCGGATGAAATATGCTAATTTTTTTAGATAGGAAATTCGGGTTTTCATGAGCTGTGGCCAAAATCATCAATATTAAAACAATAAAAGGCTTGAACTACTTCAGTTGGTGTGTAATGAATCTAAAATATATGAAAGTCTAATGTTTATCAGTACATTGCAGAAAATAATGAACTTTATCACAATATGCTAACTTTTTTAGAAGGACCTGTATATATACAGGTGAAACTTGAAAAGTTAGAATATCGTGCAAAGTTCATTTATTTCAGTAATGCAGCTTAAAAGGTGAAACTAAGATATGAGACTCGTTACAGGCGAAGCGAGATATTTCAAGCCTTTATTTGTTATAATTTGGATGATTATGGCTTACAGCTTATGAAACCCCAAAGTCACCGTTTTGAGATCCCCTTTGCTCAGGGGGTCTGGATGAATTAGCTGACTACAGTCTGACACTTTGAGCCTAGAATATTGAACCGTTTCACAATATTCTAATTTTAAGCTGCATTACTGAAATAAATGGACTTTTGCACGATATTCAAATTTTTGGAATTTCACCTGTAGATGCTGCCGGTCATTGTAATCCTGCCTGTGATGATGACAACGAGAGGATTTGTGTGAAGTATTCTGTACAGGAAAGGAAGTGTCAGCCTATTATGGGGCTCAGGGTGAAAACCGAAAGATTTAAGGACATGTTTAATATAGATATTGACAAGCTTTGGTAACTCACATTGATGTAAGACAAATGAGATTGAACTGAATGATACTTCCTTCTTCCTAACCGGTCACTTTTCCCCTTCCCCCCCCCCCCCAGCTTGGTGGATCCTTTCTGCTTGGACTTGGACTCTGGGTGATCGTTGACCCCACTGGTTTCCGGGAGATAATTGCTGTCAATCCTTTGATGTTTATGGGTGCCTATCTCCTCCTTGCTATGGGTGCCATGCTTTTCCTGCTTGGCTTTTTGGGCTGCTGTGGAGCAATCCGTGAAAACAAGTGCCTTCTGCTATTTGTACGTACAGTCCGTCCACTTCCTCTTATTTGACGACTTGCTTTCTAGATTGAGCAGAGAGAAATGTAACATTAAAAGGGTTATCCAAACCTGTAGCGCCCCCACCAACAATGTCTGGGCTCCTCAAACCGAGAATACTTACCTGGTCCCCGACGCTTGTGTCCTTCCGGATCCCTCCACGGCCATCGCTGCATCTCCCCATTGTCCAGATCACAACGTCTGGTGACCATGTGACGTCACCTGTGATGCAAGGGGGGCAGGTCAGCGGCACGGTCGGCTATTGGCTGTACCCCCCCCAATCGCCGGATGTTGTGATCTGCACGACGGAGAGATGCAGTGATGGCCGTGGAGGGATCCAGAAGGACACAGGCATCTGCGACCAGGTATGTATTCTCTGTATGAAGGGCCCGGCATTGTGTGCGTTTGTGGGGGGTGTTAACAGGTTTGGATAACCCCTTAAAAGGAAGACTACAGGAAACACTTATGCCTAGTGGGGCGGAGCATGACACAAGGGAGATTCACTGTCATGCACTGCCCCCGTATAGCCTTACACTAGAAGAAACTGCTCCGCTGTGTTATACTTAGTGCAGGACCCAAGGGGTGGAGCATGACACCAGTGGCCCAAAGAACACCAATGAGAGAATTGGTCATGCACCGCCCCCTTAAGCCTTATACTTAAAGGAACAGTCCTCCTGGAGTGTTTGTTTAAGCCCATTATATGGGTGTCTATAGGGATTCGGTCGAGGCATTGCCCATCAACCATCCCAATATTACTCATTACTAGTCCTATTTTAGGGTCATCATCCAAAAGTACTCCAGGAGAGGAGCCAAATAATAAAAAAATAAAAAATAAAAAAAGTTAAACCCCACCTGACATTTTCATCTGCAGCTAATGAGGCCCAGTACAGAAACATAAGGAGGCAGATGACCCTTCCCTCAGTGCTCATGGGGGGGGGGGGGGGGGGGGGGCGGTAGACCCATGTGACCTCCTGTACAGGCATCTGTCCCCTTCAGGCTGCAGCCTAGAGGAGAAGGGGTTAAGGATATCATGTTTTTAGAAGAAATTTTTTAGGGTCATTTGTGTCTTCAGAAACCAGTAACTGTGTTGTGTTCTCTTCCAGTTTTTCATGTTTATTTTGGTCATATTCCTCGCCGAGCTCTCAGCTGCTATTTTGGCCTTCCTCTTTCGAGAGAATGTAAGTATCTTCAGTATGCGTTTTAGGGGTCAATGCCAGATTCAGGATCATTTTGATAGAAAAGTTGGGGTTTCAGGTTCTGCCAGGTTCCACAGTCCTCGCTAATATCATTATTACAGATTATATTTATGGTGGACACATTCCTTACAGCTTCTCAGACGGGCTGTTTTACGGTGTCCTGTCTATTGAGCACTAGGCTTGAGCAAATCGGCCTTTGGCTCATAGATTCGAAGTCGATTCGTTCAAATACTTTGATTTTAATGCCGTTTCCGTACAGCATTAAGATGTATTGGCTCCGTGGTTAATTTCACCCAAAGTTGTGTGAGATTTGGTGAATTCCTGTATCTGGGCCTTGGTACTGGCTGGTACCTCGGTACCAAAGCCCAGTTCCGATTGCTATTTTAAATACAGTAGGAATTCACTGAAGTCTCGGGCGAGAAGAACTTTGGCCCCTGGAGCCAATACATTTTAATGCTGTACGGAAACAGAATTAAAATCAAAGTATTTGAACAAATCGACTTCAGATCTATGATCCGAAGGTCGACTCGCTCAAGCCTATTGAGCACCGTAGGAAGAAGCCATTTATTATAGCGACAAAGGGCCAGTTAATTTGAAAAAAAGGCTGTACCTGGTATTAAAAAATGTCGGTTTTCTTTAAGAAACAGAATTATAGATGTTTGAATTGTATATGTTATTGTAGCTCAGATCCAATGAAGTGAATGGGGCTATGCTGCAATACCAGGCACAATCTGAAGGCTGGTGTGGCATCAGCCATGCTTTTCAAATCCTGTACTACAGTATTACGAATGTGTGCTGCCCGTTGCCGTATTGGGGATCCGCAATACATGGGTGCTGTTCCGTGAGCATTCCGCAACACGGATGCGGACCCATTCACTTCAATGGGTCCGGAGATGCGGAACGGAAGCACTAGAGTGCTTCCGTGGGTTTTTGTCCCGTACTTCCATTCCGCAAAGAGATAGGACATGTTCTATCATTTGGCGGAATGGCCGGATCATGGACCCATTAAAGTCAATGGGTCCGTAATCCACTGCGGCTGCCCCATGGTCGCCGTTCGTGCAGCACGGCCACGGGGCACACACACGTTCATGTGCAGGAGGCCTTACTAGTATTGTGCATATACGGATTGTTATTGAATATATGTAATGGTTAATGTCTTGTTCTCGTCTGCAGCTGACCAGGGACTTTTTTACCAGGGACCTAAAACGACATTACCAAGGCAATAACGGCACAAATGTTTTCACATCAACTTGGAATTCTGTAATGATTACGGTGAGTATCATGAATATATTACGATATAAAACTAGAAATATAGGGAACCGCAATGGGGTCTGACATTACCCCACGAGTCCAGGGAGCGGATTGTCAGGTTTTTAGACATTTATTACGGTAATGTTCAAAGAAATATAAACACCAAGTTACTAATCTATTGTATCTAAGTACCTGCACCTCCCTGGACATGCAGATAATGTATACACCTTTGGAACAATCTTTCTATAATGATGGCAATCATCTCGGTTTTGCATTTTCAGTTCGAATGCTGTGGAGTGAATGGACCAGAGGATTTCGGTGGTGCTTTGCAATACAAACCATACACAATGAATGGTGTACCTGAGGCCTGCTGCGGAAAAAAAATTCTACAAAAAGCTGCAGAGATCATTGGCCAGGAAGAATGCATGATGGGAATAGAAATTAACAGACAGGTAAAAAAAAACAAAAAAAAAAACTTTGAGACCAACCCCCCTCTGCTTCACCTATGGGTGCGTGTTTGTGCCTTAGAGATCTGTTCAGGTAATTCTTTGCGTTTCTCACACACTTTTTCTAGGGGTGTTACTCAACAATACTGAACTCCTTGGAACCGTATGTGTACATTGCCGGAGCGTTAGCCATCGGCGTCTTAGCTGTTGAGGTAAGAAACATGGGAGTAACGCCCACTCTCCTATGTACAGATGTAGTCCGATGGCTGCCCTATAATTTTCCTTGCCCCAGCAATGTAGATACACAGTCACTGACGCAATATAATAAATTTTTAATTTTTTTACAGCTTTTTGCAATGATATTTGCCATGTGCCTGTTTAGGGGCATAGAGTAGACAGACCACCGCTCAGGAAGACTTGTGTGCCAAATTGTGAGGGTCTCCTAACTCCCCGGAAAATCATCTTGTTTCAAAGCCTCCACTGCAAGAGGGTCTTGCACTACCCCTGGGGTCCTCAAAAGCAAAAAGTGTTACTGTGAACACAATTTCTGACAAAGGACCCTCGTTGCTGTACCAGCGTATTAACTCTATCAAGACTCCCCCTTCCTGGCTTCGGGGGGAACTGCACTGGAAATGAATAACCTTGCAAGTATCTGCAGAATATACATTGATTAGCAGCCTGTGTCCAACATGTATATAAGAGACTGGTGAGAACACGGATGAGATGTTCTGTGCCCCTTGCGGACGCTTTGTGCAGGTGACATGAAGCGGCAGCGCTGACTGCAGGGTAGTAAAAGGCACTGTACTGTTCATGGTAGAAGTTTATGATTCTGTCCTGTGTCTTATAAACTCTCTTGTGCGTAGATTTCCTTTAAGAGTGAATGATTACATTGTAGCACAAATGCTAAACTATTATTTAAAGATACTTGGGATCTCCTTTGATCCAAAGCAAACCATTTAAAAGGGGGGAAAAAAATCCCTTTAAATTAGGACAACTACTCAACGTCCAGTGAAAACTGAGGTAAGGCGTGTGACTGCACCCCATTACCTGACCTTCCAAAAAGTGCCGGAAAAAGTGAGCCCTTACTGAAAACTGATCCCAGCTCTTTACTTTTAGGCGTAAGTGCGGCATGCACCCATTTCAGCTCTGCTATGGCCCAATCATGTCCTCTACTTTAGATCTCGAACGTGCCCCAGTTCGCTTAAGTTGTTGAAGGATTGTCTCTTGCCCCGGAGGATCGAGCTTTACACATATACAGCCCATTGGGTTAAATTAGAATTTTGTAATTCTTAGTTTCCCCTGTGGTGGCGCTCCAAGGGAATCAGACAGTTTTGCTGAATGATTGCTCAGGGTCCCGACAATGGGGGAACCTGTTGTCAATTTGGGGGGACCCTTCAAAAAAAATAAGTAGACAACTTTAAAATAAACAAGCACCCTTTAAATAGGGACATCTGATGGTGGATGAATGGCTTCCACAACAGGATTAATTTTGTCACCTATTGTAAAGTTAGTGACAGGTTTTCATGTCAAGACCAAGGTGCCATCTCCCTATACCTTATTGTGCCCACTAAAAGGCCCCACTGGGTAATGTTGTATGATAAAGTGGGTCCCTACTTTGTTCAGGTTCTTACCATCCCCTAACCTAGACCTCATGATAACAATGTTTCTCCATCCTTCCCCCCTAACTTGCCCAGGAGAGGATGCAGGCTGCGCCTGTGCAGCAGCATGTCACAAGCACTGTGCACACTCCAGCTCATGGAAGGAAGGGACAGATAATTTCCAATAACCTTCCATTATCTACAGAAAGCAGCTGTAGGTACCAGCAGAGGGGGCTATAATAATGGTAGTTGATGCATTCAGTAGACTACACTGCTCAGCTGCACCTTTTTTTACAGTCATGGAAATACGTGAGACACTTATTTTCCATGTAATCTGTAACTTTAGGCCTTTGTGACAATTACCAGTTGTTGTTTCAGCAGATATCCTTTCTCTCTCGCTTTTAGGCATTTTTGCACTATTCTTTTTTGCCATCTAGTGGTAGATCAGCAGTACTACACCAAGGACACAATTCAACTTCTGCATTAAAGTTATTTTTTTTGCAATAAAGTAAAGAGATGCATAAAAAAAAAAAAAAAAAATGTATTTAAGGATTCGCCAGGTCTAGCATCATCCTTACAGCACAATTCACTTAATGATTGTTGCCCTAAATTAAGCTGCCTCCACCATCAGGGGCCACGAGCCAGAATGTTGCCATAGCCTTAAAATGCATCAATCCATACAGGACATGTCCAATATGGCCGAAGGTAGAAGGAATACAAAGACCCAATATCTGTAGGCTTCGGTTCTTTGTGCCCACTGCTGATGAAATGACAGGCGACTCAGATCCCCAAGGTATCTCTACTTAGCCCCCATGCTTTAAACTGCAACTCTGCTTGCTCATATTGACTGCTGTGTGTAAACTAAATCTCAGTGTATAGTCCGTGCACATTCTGCCAACTTCCCCTACAGAAAGGATGGAAGGTCTGTAACCTACAACTATGCCCCCTAGTGACGTAAATAGGTGATAGCTGTACAGATACTCAGGAAAGGAGGCCCAGTGGACGAGGGGTGTTCTAGAGTTTCACTAAATTCTCTAATGGGCAAATAAACACGATACTGTGCCTTAACCCAGACTTATTCCACGTACATCAGCTCATTATACCAATATTGGCGCCCATCTTAAAATTAAGGCTTCGGGTCATCACCAGGACTTAAAATTAAATGTAGACCATCAGCCATTCTCCTTTATTAAAAAAACAAACAAAAAAAACCCACAAATAAACAACTCAATTCCAGATCATATACAGAGCAACGCAAGGTTGAAGTTACAAGTTTCCTATGAGAAAAACCTCTGCATGTCCCTATGACAACTCTTCCTGGCCTGCACGCTGGCAGCTTGTTATCTTAGCACAGGCATGCCCAACCTGTGGCCCTCCAGCTGTTGCAAAACTACAACTCCCAGCATGCCCCGACAGGAGTTGTAGTCTTACAACAGCTGGGGGGCCGCAGGTTGACCATCCCTTAGCAAAATGTGAGATAAAGGACGTAACCTCCAGTTGGCTTCTGGGAGCCTAGGGGTCTGTATAGCACACAGCTACCAGTGCATCAAGGCAGGAAGTGTTGTCATAGGGACATAGGTACAAATGCAATACTCACAGGGGTGCTGAACCGTCAACCACAAGAACTAAAGACCTAAGAAAAAGTCTCATTTTTAGCTCCCATAGCAGTCAGTGTCACATTGGGTGTCCTAAAAAGCAAGAAGCGACCCTCGATCTGCCGCCTGTGCTCCTCGTTGTGATTTTCCTGTGTTACTGTGAATATAGTTCTGTGGTGTTTGGCGTCCGAGCTGCGTTTGTAGAAGAGAATATTAACCTTGTAGAAAATCCCTCTGCCCCAGTGGAGGCTACGAGGGAGTGCAGAGCAGCGGTTCAGCAGCGCCCCCTGGTGGAAGGTCCTGTTTATCGCCAGAGTCCCAGCTGAAAAACCCTACATTTTGTAACTGTAAATGTTTGTTTCCAAGGATTAGTTACAGCTGCGTTGTCCTGTGTAATCCCGCTTCTTTTCTATGACCAGATTACTTGTTTTTGTTATTGAAGTGAGGGGTGGGCAGGACTCCCGGACGCTTCTTATTTCTGTACAAAATAAAAGGAAAAAAAAAATAAAAAATTGTGAAAGTAACAAACAGGAGTGGTTCTTGAGTGTATGTGATGTACAAAAATGTGCCAGGACGTGAAATATTGCTGCACAAAATAATTGTAATAAAACCATAAGCCAGATAATACAGTGGGTGCTGGAGAAGGACCCTTTAAACTGACAGAAGCAGAGGTTACCATTGTAAGCAGCAAGCGTTGTGCCCATAGCCATGCCCAAAATGGCTTGGCATCAGGCCATATGGTCTTTCATATAACTTGGCTGTTAGGAAACTACAAGACCCAGCATGCCCTGCAGAATTTGAATTCTTATGCAAATAGCAAGTGGGTTGTGCCCAAATAGATTTGGTGGCAGCCACTTCCAGCTTTCCTCGACTGGTAAATGGTAGGCAGCAGCATAGAATTGAGGCATGGGTCAGGTGTGTGCCTCACTGCGATTTTCCTTTCAGGAGTCTGGGCTAGAATCCTCTGCAGGAGAAACTATAATGGTTGTCATTACCAAATACCAAAATGACAGCCCAAAGGGTTAAAGGGAAGCAGTCACCTCTCCGGACACCAGCATCCCCCATGTAAAAACAGTTCTGGAGAATCTGGTGCCATTCCTCTATTATTCCTGCTAGAAGTTCAGAATGAAGGTCCAGCTGGGTGTTACCAGTTAGGTGTGTGTCCCTGCCCAGTCTGACACTGACAGCACTGATTGGATATGTGTCAGACTGTGCAGGGACACAACCCCAACTGGTAATACCCATCTGGACCTTTATTACAAACTGCTAGCAGGACTAGCACAACATAGAGTCATAGGAATAGATGCTCCATAGTTGTTCTTAGATGGGGAATGAAAGTAGTTACTTCGGGTACCTTCACACGTTGCAGATTAGGCACAGTTTTTTCCACGTGGATTTTGGTGCAGAAAACCCATTGTGATCTGACAAATCTCATGTACACTTTTTTATGGGCGGAAGTTGGCCCGCTATGTGGCTTTTAAAATCTGCAGTGTCAGTTGTTTGTGCAATTCTGCCCCTTTATCTACAGTGATTGACTTCAATGGGGCGATTAAACAAAATATTTGCAACAAAAACCAAAGCTGCAATAAATTGCGCGCCGTTGGTGTGGATTTCTGCATACAAATCTGCAAGCCTAAAACACACATCAGGAGGTTATCCAAGAGGCGCCACGATAGCGTGTGGCGGCTACTTCCGGGATCGCGTGCTGTACATCGGGCATGTGATCCCAGCCTGGGATTACAACCTGCAGTGCAAGCGTTAATCTGATTATCTTGCAGAAACGTTTGTGCAGACTCGCGCGGGTCACGTGCCCGATGTACGGCACATGATCCCGGAAGGGACGGGCGCACAGAATCGCAGCGCATCTCGGATAACCCCTTTATGGAAGTTTCTTCAGGGCAGCTGGCAGCAGCCAATTATTTTTGGACCTCTGAAATAAAAATAAAAAAAACAGATGGCCCAAAGCAAAATTACAGGGGTGTCCAAGCAGCATCCATACATCAAACAGACCAGGAAAGTGCTGCTGCCAGGTACAAAAGTGCACCTTGTCCAAAAGCAGATATGCCCACGAGCCCGCCAGGCAAGAATGGCGCAGTGCGCGTACGGTGGAGGGACTCGCGTCAGATGACCTTTTCCATGAGCGAACAGAATCCCTACATCTATACCATGCATGAAACAATGGTGAGAAGTGTTGGTCAACCCCTTTACACTTATTGTCACTCCTTTGCCAAATTAACCAGCGGTGCCACACACATACTGGTAAATGCCCATTACCGACCTGAACTTTAAGCCGGTCTACTTACAGTAAAACTCGGACGTGGTCTTGCAGCTGCTGAACGTCTTCCACATTATCTGAAGACATACTTGTGCCATGTACAACAAAGAGGCCATTCCACCGACTCTACGGCCCTTGTAGGGCTGACCGGGTACGTAAGGCTTAGGATTTCGGTTGGCATATTCAGTTTCTCCGCTGCTCTGTTGCCTCAGAGATCCAGTCCGCGCTGCACCTGCAAGAACTGGCACATGCACCAGGCAGTTAGATAAGGCAGTGTTTTTTCTCCACTGGGCAGCTGAAATAAACATCCAATTTTGGTGAATTTTATGTAAATATATAGACAGTTGGGACACCTGTTCAAGAAACTACAACTCCCAGCATATCCTGACTACAGCCTCCATAAGCAAGGGGTAAACCAGTACTAGGCGGGCGCTCGGCAGCATTAATAACCTGTATGAACCCTTGAACTTTCTCAATTGCAGGTAAATAAATGACAATAATTACCGCCGATCGCTAGGCACTTATTACCGCGACCCACTGTAATCACTCAGCGTCTCCGGCCTCCTAAATTGCTGATTGGCGTCCACTTCTGCGCAATTACATTGTTACCATTGATTCCATAATAACATCTCTTAAAAGTGTCTGCAGCGCTGATTAGGCGGATGATGAGCCTCCTGCTCCAACACACTGTGCATCCAATCAAGCTTCATCATTGCAGAAGGAAACCTTCTGAAATTTTGTATAAATCCCTCACCATTTCCGTGAGGTTTGCTCGCTGTCAGTGAATAGAACCATTCCTGCTTCCATCCACTTGTCCTGGTCTAATCCTTTTCCTCACTGGAGAGTTTGGTTACAGTCGTATCCAGACTAGGAAATCCCCTGGAGTTCACATCACCGCTAAATATTTCCGTTTTTCTACTCCGTTACAGGAGCAGAAAGACGGAAGTGCAGGATAGGGCACATACCTGACCCAAACAGACTCCATTGACTACAATAGAGTCCATTCAGTTTATTTTGTCCGGTCTTTTTGACGGAATCTGTGACAGTGACTCCGAACTGCAGATGTGAACTCCGCCCCCTAACTAAACAATAAGATACAATGTATCAGTGTAAATAAAATGTATCAGGCAGGACAGAGCAGAGAGACTGGTGCTGCTGATGAGTTGGGATTAGACCAATACTATAGTAATAAACTGTCAGCAGCCAGAAGTAGAAGGTCTGTATAGGTTTTCAGCAGCTGGGTGTTATAGAAAATGCTCCCACTCATTGACAGCAAACAGATTTTGGAAATTGAGATTAAAGGGCATCTGTCAGCAGTTTTGTACCTATGACACTGGCTGACCCGTTACATGTGCGCTCGGCAGCTGAAGGCATCTGTGTTGGTCCAGTGTTCATATGTGTCCGCATTGCTCAGAAAAATGAAGTTTTATTATATGCAAAAGAGCCTCTAGGAGCAACGGGGGCGTTGCCGTTACTCCTAAAGGCTCTGCTCTCTCTGCAACTGCCGCATCCTTAAGCACTTTGTTACTGTCTCGTCCTGTCAAAAGCCATCACTCCTGACTGCGTCAATCAACGTGCAGAAGGTGCGGCAGTGCCGATTAAAAAATCAGCGCTTGCTGGTGGCAGATTGTGCTGTCTAATAGCAATCAGCGGCTGGCAAACCACTAGACAGTATAGGGACGAGTGAGAGCATAGCGATCGCTCCTCCCCATGCTGCAGAAGTGATCGCCGGGAGGGAACGGTTTCCTCCCAACAATCGGCCTGTGTAATACAGGCTTTAAAAATCAGAATTGCCCGGTGAATGAGCGTTTGCTTGTTCATCGGGAACCGGCAGCAGTATAGGGCTCATTAGCGATTATCGGCCGCACAGACAGCCAGTGTAATGCAGCCTTTAGGCTGGGTCTCCATGGGGTGGCCAATGGCTGCACGAATTTCAGAGTTACAGCAACGTTAGGGCTCATGCACACTGCCGCTGGTTGGCCGCTCCGTGCATTGGGTACAGCAATTTGCATGAGGCCTTAACCTGCAGATTTTGCACCCACTGGCTGCTGCCCCCACCTTATGACAGTCTTCCATAACCTTCAATCATCATCAATAATCATCAGCCATCACTGATGTCAATCATCCAGCATCATCATCATTGGTAATAGTGATTAGCATCAGTGATACTCATCCATCGCGAGGATACAGGATCCCCTCCCCAAGTGATTATATTTATTGTACAGATCATGAATAATTAACTGTGTTTGTCATTTGCATGCATTAAAAAACATCCAGTGCAGAGTTATATGGCATTTACTTACATAGTACGGCGTCACCTGGTGCTCAGAGTATATAGCAACGTGCGGGTCCCCGAGTGCTCATGGACACACATGCTCAGTCTCTCTCTCTCTCCACAGCTGAAGCCTCATTCCTGTTCTCCATGTGATGATCCGCTGTTCACCATCCTCGGACAGACGGCTTGTATCAGAGCCAGTGCAATAGATGGCGGTATACAACAAAGCTGAGAAGACTGTGTCCTGGGATTGACTTGTAAGGAAGCAATTACTACTGCGGACCCCATGGTACATTCATTAGCTATCTGCAGGGGAAGTTCTTGGGGGCTAAATTTAATGCTGCAAGAGGGGGAAGGAGACCATGTTGCCACTTTCACATCTGAGGCTACTTTCACATCTGTGGCAGCAATTCTGGAAGTGAACAGCCTGCTGAAACTCTCCGGATCTGGCGCTGAATGCTGAGATTCGGACAAACTCAAACCGCTGCATGCTGCTTACATACGGCCGATTCTCACCATTTTTGCCGGATCTCTGTGCCGCAGATGTGAAAGTAGTCTTACTGGCGACTATATTTACAGCTGCCAGAGGGGGAAGGAGACTGACTGGGAACGTTATTTCCTGTATAAATGCCAGAGGAGTAAAGAAAGTAGGAACTTACTAGGGATTATATTTACAGCTGCCAGAGAGGGAAGGAGAATGCCTGGGAACAATATGTGTGGCTGCCAAAGGGGTAAGGAGAGTGGGAACTTACTGGGGCCTATATCTACAGCTGCCAGGAGGGGAAGCGGACTGACTGGCTACTTACTAGAGAGATTATATTTACTGCTACCTGAGGGGGAACGAAACTGAATGGTGATGTAGAAAGGGGGTGAAAGACAAAGTGAATGCAAATGCTTCCAGGAGATGCATGCAGAAAACAGAAAATTGGTCATGTGAAACTAACTGTCCACTAACCTCCCTACAACAGCACAGATTAGCAGTGGTGCTGAGGGGGACCACAGAAGAAGGACACATGAAAATTGAATATTTTGGGGTGGATAAAGTGCAAAGTAGTTAAAAAGAGCGTTTAACAGCCTTCTGAACTTGATTTGTGAGATAACCCCTTTCAGTTGTGATCAAGGAGACCAAATAAGCTGCATCGTGTTGCAGCGCCACCCTTGTGGTCAAATATTGTACGTGCATGTGGCATAATGAGCTGCAACATACTGCAGTGCCTCCCTGTGGTCAAATATTGTACATGCATGAGGCAGAGTGAGCTGTAACGTGCTGCAGTGCCTCCTTCTGGTGAAATACCGTATGAGCATGAGGAATAATGGGCTGCAACATGCTGCAGTGCCTCCCTGTGGTCAAATATTGTATGTGCAAAGGAGAAAAACAAATAAATGACCCAGCCACCTGTGTTGCTGAATGCATATTTTATTATGGAAGATACTGAGGTATTAAAGTTTTAAAACACAAAGAAAAATAATACAACAGTATTCACAAAAAAAAATAAAAAAACAACAATACACTGATGAGGGAGGGGAGATAAAGTGCACCTACAGGCTACAAAGGGGAAGCAGCTAGAATGGGGAGTTCCTTGGTGATACTTACAAAAACGGCTGCCGCCTCTGTGGCCCCAAGGAGGCTGAGGAACTTAAAAGCAAAAAGAAAAAGGCTCCATTTTGGCAAGGGGCGCTCTAGTCACAGGCAGTGTTCAGGGGAAGGAGTCGTCACTAGCTGCTGGAAGAGGAGTCCAATGCAATATTCATGAGGGTCTCAGTGGTTTGGGGGGCGCTGCAGACACCCCCAGAGGACTGGAATGTTGCGACCAATCAAAAGCAACCTTTAACCCCTTGCTGACAACTGCAACTATGGAAGGGGAGGGGGATCTCTGCAAATGATATGGAAAAAAAAGCATTTATTTTCCTCCCATGATAAATCATAGTCGCAGCATTGCTGACTTCTGGGAACTTGTGACCTGGACTTTTTCCACCGCAGATTTCCTGCTCATGGCAGCTCCATGCATAACATCCTGTCACACATCCGTGCAGGGAAATATCCTCCTGAGGACGCGGGAAGCCTGCCCTGCTTTCAGTTATGGCTGCAGCACCTATGTCCCATCCTGGATAAAACGTCTCTGGGAATGTGTCCGTCTGTGCCAGCTAGTCCTGTAAACATCAATGATACCAGCAGTACATCCATCCCGCCAGGAGGTGGCGCTGCAGAGCAATCCATTGTATTATGTGGGTGCGCACAACCCAATTTTTATTTATTTTTTTAACTTTTTGCAGGGTGCACAAACTTAACAGTGCTCCGACTTAGGAATGCAGCCTTTAACCCCTTGGCTGCCAGAGGGAGATAGAAGGCACTGCTTTGGCAGCCAAACTGTTAGTAGGCTCTCAGATTCAGATGCACTGTGGATGGCGGCGGAGGCTATGAAGTGCTCTTCTGTCAAATTGTAAAACTGTTCCGGAAAAAGCAATATGGATGCCATTACAGATTCCGAATGGGCAGCCACCCAGCTTTCCCGGGCTCCAGAAGGGCGAGTGTCTAACTATGTACTGTACGGTGCAAAGGATAGGTTATTGCATTTAGCCATTCAGGAACATGCAGAAACTGTGCGACAACCCCTGTAATGGAGGCCATATTGGTCGTCACCACCCAGCTTTCTCAGAAACAGAAAGCGCTTATGTTTACAGGGGGCAGGAAAATGAGAAATAGCCCACATTCTTTGGGACAAGGGCGGTTACGACCCCCCAGGTCGGCGGAAACATGCTTAAACTGACCATGTGGCTATTGAAGGGTTAATATACAAAGAGGGGTGTGCACACAGCAGAATGGCGGATACGGTAAAACAAAGGTGGGAGGGGCGGGTGCCGTGCGCTTCATCCAGTCCTGGCTGCACAGTGGACCCTGTGTCGGGGGGTGATCGTGTCTCTGAAGACCAAGTTGGCTACAGTTCTTGGTTAAAATAATCACAACCCCCTCCATCCCATAAGATGATGGGAGTCTACTTGCGGGGAAAAAAAGAAAAAAAAATGAAAAAGGAGGTTCTGGTACTAAAAATCCAAGATTCAGAGTTTCTTGGGCCTGCGTCCGACTTGGTAATAAAAGTAGACGCTGACGAGGACGAACATGAGGCAACTGCAGACGAGGACGGAGGCGGCGATGGTCGTGGAGCTGCTCTCGATCATGGTCACCATGGTAACTGCGCAAGAGAACAAAGTGCAGTGAATTAAGTTTCTGCTTCCCCCCCAAATCTATAAAGAATGCCGTCTACACGACAACAGATTACAGGAACATTCCATTTTTCTCTAGTCACATCCAAAGCAACCTTCTGAAATCTACTGACCAGAAAGCAGAAGAGTCAAATCTCCTGGAAAGGGGCGCGTTACAAATCTTTCCTCTGCCCTGGCACCAAATGGGGAGTCACCAGGCTATGTAGTCTGAACAACTTTTGTGGGGGCCTCGCCCTCTTCAGACTTAGGGCATATTTGTCATCTTTCCCAGATTGTCCGACAGACTCACGGAAAAAGGGGAGACTCCAGGACCCCCAGAAAGCAGCCCTCCATGTACTTTATAATATGTATGTGGCGTCGGGATACTGGGTCACTAGACATAGCGGTGGCTCATTTAGGATGAGGAGGGGTGTAGAAGGGAAGGGGTTAAAGACTAAGGCCTCATGCACATGACCGTTGTGTGTTTTGCAGTCTGCAAATTGCGGAGCCGCAAAACACGGATGGATTCAGTGTGCGTTCCGCAAATTTTGCGGAACGGCACGGACAGCCATTGATATAAATGCCTATTCTTGTCCGCTGTTACCCATAGTAGCCAATCACAGCGCAGCTTTCATTTCAGCTAGTGCTCTTGCAACATAAAAGCTGCCCTCTGGTTGCTATGGGCAACAAGATTTTTTTTTTTCTTTTAGGCAGTTTTCATTAATCTCCCATTGAGGGCCTTATAGAAACTGCCAAGCTGTCTCTGTTGCCCTTAGCAACCAATCAGAGCACAGCTTTCATTTTTCCAGAACCGTTTTAGAAATGAAAGCTGAGCTCCGATTGGTTGGTACAGGCAACTGTTAGACTGGCTTTGAAAAATGAAGCCCCACGTTCCCAGAGCAAGCCAGGAATCTGGTACTGGGAGTCTGGCATGGCCTGGTGGATTGGAGGGGAGCTGCAGGGTGCGGACGAGACAAAGTTTGGGAGTAGATTTACAAAGACTAGCAACTAATCACAGCGCAGATTTCATTTTATAACAATGGAACGGGAAATTAAAGCTGAGCTTTGATTAGTTGCTACGGGCATCAAAGATTGGTGGCTCTAATCTCTGCTTCTCCTTCTATCTCCATTTCCTTGCGCCTCGCAATACGGAAAACGTGACCGCTCAGCCAATCACTGACTGAGGCGAGGCACCACTGTGGCCAGCGACTGGCTGAGCTGTCACATGTACGTGGCAATACATTTTAGGGCATTTTGGGGTAAAATAAGGGTGAACCCCTATCGGTCAGAAAAGAGCACCACCGTAGGAGCATCCAAATACCTATCGAATTTAACTGTTGCCTAGCAGCCCCCCCTGTGCACAGGCCGTATGCGGTACTGCACCACCGTGGTCAGATTCCGTCTACTCCACCACACGACCACTCACCGATGAGCTGTATACTGAAATAACACGCCTCCGTCAGCAGCGTCCACCGGATGATGACCTTCTCTGACGTGTACATTGAGTTCCAGATTATTAAGGAGATACCTGGAAAATAAAAACACACGTGGTAGTCAGCGACTACAAGGGTCTTTTAATCACCGGCTTGTAATCTCCCCCTCTGCACCCAACACTCACTTAACAGGGCTCCGCCGTAGAGGCGCGTGGAGGTTTTACTGCTCACGGTACCTTTATTGAAGACCGCCTCATACAGCTGATCAGGGAAGGCGAGAGCCTACGGGAGAGAGAGGAGAGTAAGCACAGGGGCGTCCTGAGTTTTGCAATCATAGACTTTGCCAGGTTGGTACCAGTTTTTGACTGGACGAGGTGCATTATATCGCTCAGTTACCTTCACTAGCGGCAGCCAGCTCCGTCCTGCAACTGGCACCACATTTTTCACATTTTTATTGCGTTCCCCTGTGATAATGATATCACAGTGCTTTCCGAGAAAACACTGGGTGTAAACTGCACCTCAGCGTGCTGCTATGGAAGGCGATTATAATCTCAGTCTAAATAGATCCTGTTTCACAGTACGGTGGCAGATAGGTGGCGCTGTACAGCTCCGAAGATGGATTCATCCACCGGTTCCATCAACCAATAACCCTTTAAAAAGGTCATAGATGCTAGCAGCGGAGGAACAGACTGCCGGGATCCGACATAGCTGGATGCCACCGTGCACTGCCGAACCCCCATACACTGTATTGGGATCCAGCGGTAATCCAACCACTTTCCAGCATTTATGCCAACTTTCGGCCGGACAAAAAAATTTTGTGTGTAGTATTTTTTGTCCAGCTGAAAGCTGGCATCTACACCGGACAGTGTGACCAGATTACAGTGCCGGCGATCACAACGCAGATGTGAACCCAGCCTAAGGGCCTGATTACACGGGCAGATAGAGCAGACGATTGACGAGAGGGAAGCGTCCACTTCCGTCAATCGCCTGCTTGCTGGAGAAGGAGATCGCTGCCATTACATGCAGCGATCTCCTCCTCAGTATAGGGATAAGTGATCACTAATGTATCGCTCGTCCCTATACTTTCTCATTGTTTGCCGGCAGTAGAGCGCCTATTATATGGTGCGATCTGCCGCCGGCTAACCAGGATTTTTAAACAGGTTAAAAGATCTGGATTACCCGACGAACGAGCGTTTGCTCATTCATTGGGTGATCGTCGGCAGTATTACACTGACAGATGATCGCTAACGAGCGTTCGTACAAACGCTTCTTAGTGATCATCTTAACGATACTCTGCCTGTGTAATAGGGCCTTAAGGGTCGGCCGGGCCCGTATTGCATCCCGCAAACAGCAATTCACTTGAATGGGTTCACAATCCGGAAGGTGCATAACGTAATAAAAAAAAATAAAAAAAAGGAACTTGTTCTAATTTTTGCGGTGCAGGTGGATCATGGACCGATCCAACTTGAATGGGACTGCATTCGTCTGTAGCAGCCACACAGATGATGCGGTCCCCAATGCACGGAAAAGGCGGCACACATTTGTGCGCACGATCCCCAAGCCACATTCTTATCAGCAAGATAAGGACTCATCTATAATGAGTATTTATAAAGGTCAGAGATAAGGAGCCATAGCTGAGTAAAACGACAGATCCTGCTGCTACATAAACTCAAGGCTGTACAGAGAAAGGGGCTCAACATTTTTAATAAGGACCAATTGAAAAAAAGATTTTTAGCTCAAAATGAGTACAATGCAATAATAAAATAAAACTACCACTAAAAGGTGTACATAGGCCTCTGTGCTGGTCTAACGTTCATATGTGCCTACATTGCTGAGAACAAGTTTGGAGTTTAAATATAAGCAGATGAGCCTCTAGGTGCAACAGGGGCGTTGCCGTTACACCGAGAGGCTCCACTTTCTCTGCAACTGCGGAGCCCTTTCCACTTTAATAGACAGGGCCAGGCAGTGTAAATGTTCCCATGCAACAGGTCAGCCAGTTTCACAGGTACAAATCTGCTGACAGATGCCCTTTAAGGAGCCTGGAAAAGCAGGGCGATACCCCCCTGGGTTTGCTGGACCAGATGCGTCCTCACCCAGCTTTCCTATATATGTACAGCTGAATAGAATTCTTAAAGGAACTTACCAGAAGCCGATGACTCATACAAGAGCACAGCAGGATAGCAAAACCTGCATTCATACAGGAGCAAAGTAAGGGCCCCCTTCCCCAGCTCTAAATATTACATTAACAAAGTTCTCTGTGCTGAGGAGGGGGAGGGGTGATGATACGGCGGGGGCTCTCAGCACAAAGAAATACAAAGTAACAAAAAAAGATTCTAAAGAATCCGACATGTAACAATAAGCAGCTGAGGAGCAAAATGTATCAAAGGAGAATTAACCAGCGGGAGAAGCGGCAAAAGATGAGCAGCAGCAGCAGCATAAGAAGAGGATCTGGGCAGAATACAGAGGCTTATCTGGGATCCATGCAGGAACAGACTCATCGCCACCTTTGGGTCCCGGCTACCCCCCCCCGCCCCCAGCTTTTTGGCCCTGCTTCATTAGGGCACAGCTACGTTCAGCGACTCCAGCTAAGCTGCATTGTCTATTGGATTCTGAGCTAGTCTAAAATCAGATTTTTGTGTAATCAGACTACTGCACTGACCTATGCTTTATACTGCAGCACTGCTTCTTCAAAGTGGCTGCTTTGCATTAACAGAAGTTAGCACATGGAGAGCCGATTACTGCTACAGGATGATAATAAACTAAAGGCAATTAAGCCCCCCAGTAAGACAGAGGGACCCCCAATAAAGAGGGGGTGGGGCACAACCAATATCATATAGGTTACAACTCCCATAGAAGTTGCTAAACTTTCTAGGCTCCTGGCCCCGAACCTCCTTAAAGGGGTTTTCCAAAATTCTGAAATTGAGGTTTACTTTTTCTCCCTAGAAACAGCGCCGCTCCGGTGCACATGTTGTGGCTGGTATTGCAGCTACATCCAATTAAACTGACAGCTCCTGATAGAGTGATGCATAAAGCGCTACACATCCAGGAAGATTTCTTTAGAGAAGATCTAAAGTCAGCTCTGTGGGTCGTCACCCAGGGAAGACTGCTGAACAGAATGAGGTGACAGGAGAGACGCATGATCACGACTCACCATTACTGCGATTCCTGTGAACATCACAGCGGAGAGGAACTGCCATACCCTGAAATGAAAACAGATTCCAAATCACTTCATGGAAATATATTACTAAGTTATTCTTCCCCACCCCTTGAAAAGTACAATTAAAGTAGTAGCTTATGCAAAGAGCATTCTAGCCACCAGGTGGCAGTATTGAGTTTGCAAAAGAAAGAGTCAATTCTGGATTACAAAATATTAGTAAATTTTTGGCAAACTGAAAGCTACAGCCTGCATTTAGAGCCTTAGGGAACCTAGGATTCTGATAAAGCTGCTCCCAGTATGCTCCGTGCTGGTGACATGCTGGAATTTGTAGTAAGACTTCAGCTGAATTCCCACAGGGCGCCTATTGTTATCAGAGACTGCGCATCATTTCTGGGCTCTGCAAATAACTTCAAGATGAAGATAAATCTATCCTGTAACGCGACATAACATCAGTCTGGAGAGGAGCCTCCGCCAGCCCTTACATAATAGATCAGAGGGCTTTCAAAATTATTTGAATTGGGTATAAATAGCACCAATTTCATTTTTTATCTAAACCCGCGAGTGACGTGCGCACAATAGACGGTCTTCCTACAGATCTCCGTGATCTTCATAAACTACTTTGAAATGCTGCATAGATTAATCCTCGCTTGTGTCATTACAGGGGTTGTCAAGCTTAGGAAAAACAAATTTTAAAAAAATTATCACTTTTTTTTTTGGGGGGGGGGGGTTGGTTGGCAAACCTCCTCCTGGCTAAACTTGGAAAAGGAAAGCATTCTTATCTGATCTGCTCCCTGCCGCTGGGTCACGGCTCCTTAGCTGCCTTGCTCAGGTCCCTCGCTGCCATCATTGGCTTTGATGTTGCTGCAGCCAATCACTGCGTCATATCATTTGGTCACGTGATGCAAGGGGAGCAGGTCATTGGCTGTACCGGCCTTTTTATACTTGCAGCAGAGAGATCCGCCAGAACTGCTTGCCGGCAAAACGTAGGCCAACTGATGGCATTTGTAATACTGATCAGGATCATGATCAGTCTTAAAAATGCATTGAAATGCCGGATCAGTCTTTCCGGTGCCATCCGGCAAAACGGATCCCGCATTTACTTTTTTCACCTACAGTTTTCTCTTTTGCCTGATCAATCAAAAAGACTGAACTGAAGACATCCTGATGCATCCTGTATGGAATGCCCTCCATTCAGAATGCATGGGGATATGCCTGATCAGTTCTTTTCCGGTATAGAGCCCCTAGGACGGAACTCTGTGCCGGAAAAGAAAACCTCTAGTGTGAAAGTACCCTAATGCTGCATGTGCCGAGTCCTCCAGAGTGACCTGTTCTTTGTAGCCCTTTTCTACTCTGGCTAACACGTAAAGGTCTTGAATGTCCCCATAACACTTTTTTATTTATTTATTTTTTAACAATCTCCCCTCCTGTCCAAATCTGGAAAGTAGCCTTACATGGTCATTCTACTGATTTCAATGGGGACTGTGTAATACCTGATGTGACCAGTGGTGGCACTGCAGGGAAACTGAACACCTACTACCAGGTTCCTCTGCAGGTTCCAGCTGATCGCTGAAGAGCTCAGCAGAGGGACGCTGGGTGATCAGCTTATCACAGAGGGACCTTTTTAACAAAGTGGACAATTCCTTTAAGATTTAAAACAGAATGTGTCACCCATTTCTAACAGCTCCAGTGGCAACAAGAAAGCAAAATATCAAAGTCCAAATAGACAGTGAACCAGCAGCGAGTGCTGGGAATTATGAGCTCAGATATGCCAACCAAACCTAGATCTGACTCACCATCAAGCTAATCAAAACGTTTGTGTGACAACTGTTGTGGTCACATTACAGCTGTGGCCCAGCTTTTCTAGGACCCTGATCGGCCTCTTTCATTAGTTACATAGAGACCTCAGCAGGTTCTCACCTTAGACCTATAGGTTCCCGTACGGCAAATTTTATTTCATTCCCTAGAACTTGGCTGATCTGTGGACAAAAGATAAGAGAGAGTTAAATTTCCATCCGATGAGAAGGACGACAATGAGGTCAATTGTTTGCGGCACTCGGCACAGAAGGCTCGGCATGATCGCTATCTGAGCGCCCAGATTATCAGCCTCGTCAGCCACTTACCTATCAAGCACCACAACGATTTTAATCACCACTCTGAAAAGCCGCGGCCGCCGAGCGCAGGAAGCTGCCGCTTAATCTTAACGCAAAGGAGTTTTTTTCAGAGGCAGCGCGAAATAAATACTTAATGCAGGAATTACAAGCTTGCCAGGGCACTTACAGGAATACCGGGTGGGGGAGGGGAAGGGGCGAAGCGGCGCCCGCATGCCTTAAGGGGTTAAGAAAGATGCCAGTGATGGGATTAGTTCCGACAGCGTCTGATGCGATCCAGAGAAAGAAGGCAGCGTGGAGAAGAGCGAGAGAAAACTTAAATGGAAGAGTGCCACCGGAGCAGAAAATCTGTCCTGCAGCGATGGTCTAGAGAGAGGTAGAGCAAGGGGTGACTGGCGACGAAGAGACATAATGTAGAGCAAGGGGTGAGGGGCAGCACCCAGGATAGCGTAAGCCAGCTATGGCGGTAAACAGCTGAAAGGAGTTATAAAAGAGTCACAGAATAAACTTGGCATCGACAGCAGCTTAAAGGGGAACACCACGTTCTTGCTCATGGGCCAAGTGTGAACAGATGTACACCAATTCCGAACTCGGATTCGGTTCCAAGTGGAACCCGAGTTCGGGAAATGTTTTTTTACAGTAGAAATTAATTTATGAAGTTATTACCTGAAGTCTCATGAGACTTTGCGAAGCAATAACTTCGGCTCATCGGAGCCAATACATTCTAATACTGTACAGAGCTCCTGCTCCGTACAGTATTGGAACAAAGTTTTATGCGAATCGACTTCATCCAAAGTCTAATCGCTCATCTCTAATTATAGCATTTAATAATTCATCCTAACGAGGCACATGATGTTTAATCGTTAGACAGATGGAATAATATCATTCCTTTATGATCACTGAGTAAATGGGAGTTATCAGGATGAGTCTAGCTTGTAAGTAGTCAAAAGGGGCGGAGCTCAGTTTTTCTAGCCCCCGGACTGTCACATTGGGGCTATTTTATGGGGGCAGTCCCAGTGATGTCACCTCTTTCAAGTTGAACTATCGTCTCAGGTCATTTTTCAGATTTAGCTGCCATTTGTGTGTACATGAGGAACAGCACTATTTCTGGCCATCATAGGATTTGTGTCAGCATTTTTTAAGAAGTTTTTCCCTCTGCAAACTGTTTTTATTTTTATTTTTCTGAGCTAGTGGGTAGAGACTAGCTAGAATTATGTCTGCCCATAAACTACACATGGAGAAACAGGAGATCCTATATCCTTCTATGTAATCTGTTCCTTCAGTGAGCAGGCAGCCCCTCTTGATTGAAGATGAACCCGAGAGTTAGTGAAGAGTAGAGGGAGCAGGAGAGAAGCATCTTTCTCTGATTAGATATACAGGTCCTTCTAAAAAAATTTGCATATTGTGATAAAGTTCATTATTTTCTGTAATGTGCTGATAAACAATAGACTTTCATATATTTTAGATTCATTACACACAACTGAAGTAGTTCAAGCCTTTTATTGTTTTAATATTGATGATTTTGGCATACAGCTCATGAAAACCCAAATTTCCTATCTAAAAAAATTAGCATATTTCATCCGACCAATAAAAGAAAAGTGTTTTTAATACAAAAAAAGTCAACCTTCAAATAATTATGTTCAGTTCTGCACTCAATACTTGGTGGGGAATCCTTTTGCAGAAATGACTGCTTCAATGCGGCGTGGCATGGAGGCCATCAGCCTGTGGCACTGCTGAGGTGTTATGGAGGCCCAGGAGGCTTCAATGCGGCGTGGCATGGACGCAATCAGCCTGTGGCACTGCTGAGGTGTTATGGAGGCCCAGGAGGCTTCAATGCGGCGTGGCATGGACGCAATCAGCCTGTGGCACTGCTGAGGTGTTATGGAGGCCCAGGATGCTGCGATAGCGGCCTTAAGCTCATCCAGAGTGTTGGGTCTTGCGTCTCTCAACTTTCTCTTCCCAATATCCCACAGATTCTCTATGGGGTTCAGGTCAGGAGAGTTGGCAGGCCAATTGAGCACAGTAATACCATGGCCAGTAAACCATTTACCAGTGGTGTTGGCACTGTGAGCAGGTGCCAGGTCGTGCTGAAAAATGAAATCTTCATCTCCATCTCCATAAAGCTTTTCAGCAGATGGAAGCATGAAGTGCTCCAAAATCTCCTGATAGCGGCTGCATTGCCCCTGCCCTTGATAAAACACAGTGGACCAACACCAGCAGCTGACATGGCACCCCAGACCATCACTGACTTTGGGGACTTGACACTGGACTTCAGGCATTTTGGCATTTCCCTCTCCCCAGTCTTCCTCCAGACTCTGGCACCTTGATGTCCGAATGACATGCAACAGTCCAGTGCTGCTTCTCTGTAGTCCAGGTCAGGCGCTTCTGCCGCTGTTTCTGGGGAATGCGGCACCTGTAGCCCATTTCCTGCACACGCCTGTACACGGGGGCTCTGGATGTTTCTACTCCAGACTCAGTCCACTGCTTCCGCAGGTCCCCCAAGGTCTGGAATCGGTCCTTCTCCACAATCTTCCTCAGGGTCCGGTCACCTCTTCTCGTTGTGCAGCGTTTTCTGCCACACTTTTTCCTTCCCACAGACTTCCCACTGAGGGGCCTTGATACAGCACTCTGGGAACAGCCTATTCCTTCAGACATTTATTTCTGTGTCTTACCCTCTTGCTTGAGGGGTCAATGATGGCCTTCTGGACAGCAGTCAGGTCGGCAGTCTTACCCATGATTGTGGTTTTGAGTAATGAACCCGGCTGGGAGTTTTTAAAAGCCTCAGGAATCTTTTGCAGGTGGTTAGAGTTAATTAGTTGATTCAGATGATTAGGTTAATAGCTCGTTTAGAGAACCTTTTCATGATATGCTAATTTTTTGAGATAGGAATTTTGGGTTTTCATGAGCTGTAGCCAAAATCATCAATATTAAAACAATAAAAGGCTTGAACTACTTCAGTTGTGTGTAATGAATCTAAAATATATGAAAGTCTAATGTTTATCAGTACATTACAGAAAATAATGAACTTTATCACAATATGCTAATTTTTTTAGAAGGACCTGTATATGCAAAGTATCTTACAATCACTTGTTATATTCATTTATGAAAAAAATAAATGGAAATCGCTCTTTAAATGTTAGGTCACCGATTCCCATAAAGTGAGCACTCACCTTAGACCTGTGCACCTCCCCGTCGTCATCCTCCCCTCCCACACCGAGGATCTTGCGCGTCTTCAGTCGGCTCACAAGATCGGTCTGACTATGTTTTTTCATTAGCGGCGGCGGCGATTTGGTCGCCATCGTGATGCCTCTCTCTGTCTCTTTTCAACCAGCAGCAAGTCCTGAGGATGCAGAAGGTCACAGGAGGTCAGAGCATGGTTATTGGGAATATTCATTATGTTCAACATAAAACTGTGTAATTCTATTAATCCAGCATTCGACGCTCAGGACGTCCTGCTAATCCGGCATGCAGCACAAATAATCCTTCTCCTAGACCAGGCATGCTCAACCTGCGGCCCTCCAGCTGTTGCAAAACTACAACTCCCAGCATGCCCGAACAGCCTACAGCTATCAGCAGGGCATTGTGGGAGTTGTAGTTTTACAACAGCTGGAGGGCCGTAGGTTGAGCATGCATGTCCTAGACCAGTGACGTCACTTTCATCGGTCACGTGGCCTAGGCACAGCTCTGTCCCATGCAAGTGAATGAGGTTGAGCTGCAGTACCCAGCACAGCCCCAGTCCAATGGATGGCGCTGCGCTTGGCAAGCTGTCCAGCTGCTCTAGGGGGCCCCCCCATGTGTCGGACCCCTACCTATCAAATACTGATGAACTATCCCGAGGATAGTATTAAAAACATTTGGAAAATTACTTTAAAAGGAATCGCTCAGTAAATATTCTGAGGAATGAACGGCCGGAGCAGATTTTGGCTTCTTGAGCCATCACATGAAATTAGCAGATAAACTACTTCTCAAAGCTGAGGGTTTGCCACAATTGCATTCTGTTTGTGGACCAGTCTGATACAATGTATCAAAGCAGGTACTGAAAAAACTCAGGACACTAGAGGCCTGTGCTGCTGAGGTGTTTTGCCCTCGGAGGATTGTGTAGACTGGATTCAACTGTTACAAATACTCAGCTGTGAGAAGTATTAGGTCAGGTGCCTTGCCTTGCGGGGGATGGGGGTTATGGGGATTGTACATTAGGGTTACCTATACCTTGGCTTTATGGACAGCATCTAAGTGGCTGCCAAATTCAACATGGATTCACTCCGTCAGCTTCCACAAAAACAGAAAGCGAATTGTGCAGAGAGACAGTCGGAGGATTCCTGCATCTGATGTCAGAGCGCCTGCCTGCACCAGTGACTGCTAGGGAAATACTGGGAGCACTGGGATTCCCAGCCTCAGCCACCACAGGGAAGAGTTGTGGATATCCATCAGTGCATACGGGATTACTGTACCAGTAGTCAGACCTCCAATATAGCAGTGAGGCAGGAGGCACAGGGGGTCTCGGAGGTGCTCTGTATAGATGCCGCCTCCTATGCGAGTAATACATGCCATATACCTGTATCATTAGGCAGAGGCTCCAACATATTGGTTTACACAGCTTTTCAAGATTTCTAAATGTCAAATTTGCCTAATTATGCAGCAATGTATGTGATAAAGTTACACATACTTGCCATTCAGAAGTCCAGGAAAGTTGGGTGATGACCTCTGTGGAACCTGTAATGGCAGCCACACTGGTAGGGACCCAGATTTGCCTTAGTCCTGAATAGCAAATATGCCTAAACAAGAACTGTAGGCGATCCTCTGCAGGGGAGAGGAGTTTCCATTCAGGAGTCTGGGAAAGCTGTGTGATATCCCTTGTTGAAGGCTGGCCATACTGGTCGTCACCCAGCTCTTCCAGATTCCATAACGTCAAATCTGCCCAACCGTCCAGAAGTGTAGATTGCATCGCTATATTACTAGGCAACATTCTGGGTTCTGGGAAAGCTTGGTGGCAACCCCGGCTGAACCTGTAATGGCAGTCACATTGCTTTCACTTATATCGGACTTCTGAATGGCAGTGACATGCACATCTACAATTCATCACTGTGTAAAGAGGCAGAACTCGCCATTCAGGATTCTGGGAAAGCTGGGTGATAACCCCTGTTGAAGCTGTAAGGACTCATATTGGTCGTGTCCCAGACTCCAGATCTCCCTAATGGTACAGAAGCATAGGATGTATCACTGTATATGTAGGCAGGGTTACCAATCAGGAGTCTGGGAAAGCTGGGTGATGATTGCTACCGGAGCCGTCTTGGTTGCTACCCATCTCCCTAAAACTCCAGAATGCCACATGTGTCTAGTGATGGAGGACCGAGTAACTAGACAGATTCGCCATTCAGAAGTCTGGGAAAGCTGGGTGACCAGGGTAGCGGGCCCAGCACTCCTCAATCACTCGTGAAGTGACCTACAATTAGTAACACAGATAGCGGAACATTTGGCCGCCAGACCCTGGAGCCCGTCACTGCCGATGAGAACCTGGTAAACAGAGGGGCGGATGGGAATCTAAAAATATTAACACCACGGAGAAGCGTAAATGACTGCCCACTGGCGACGCGTGCCAAGAACGCTGGGCACAATGCATTCCTACAGGCGACACTTCTTTTCAAGTCGAATTCAAGCCATTTTGCTGAATGTAAAAGTTACATCATGTCTCATACTCTAGTCACACCAAGACCTGCCTTCAAATCTCTGCCGGGCCGCTCCTACTTGAGTGCAGTGCTTTTTATTTTAGAGATCAAAGGATGGTTAGGTGAAGACAAGTCAAGGTGACTTTTTAATGCAGCTCTGGATGTGACTAGAGTACAAATTCCAGATTTTATAGGAACTGGAAGCAACTGAACACTAATGTTATTGTCAGCGTTCGGTCAGTGATGTCCATCGGTGACTGAGCCACAACCAGGTGCGGCTCTAAAACACAGGACAGGAGCAGATCTTTCCCTTATACCTTACGTCTGTGGAGGCTCCAGTCCTGGTTTTGGCTCACAATCACCGACGTGTGAATGAGGCATTAGGGTCTGTTCACACACGCAGTGGATTAAACACAAACGGTGGGGCAGAGTCTGATAAACACTGGGATTCCTTGTTCAAGAACAGAATGCAATTTCAGTATAGACCGACTCATAGAAAACAATACATAAAAAAAAAACAAAAAAAAAAAAACAGGGGACTGGGGAGAGTATAACACTTAAAAATACAATGATCTATGCCAACCGGGGTCAGTGGAAGGCTGGTAAGACCACCCCTATAGGCAATGTCACCCAGCGTAATTAAACAGGTCGTTAACTATGTGCCCCCGTGACGCTGGTCCGGCTTCATCTCTACACGACTCCTAACCACACGCATTAATGGGCACGTGCGCTGCGTGTGTAAGAGGACTGTGCTGAATGCCTTAATTAGTCCCCCCGCCATGCTCAGTCTTTTGCCCTCGGAATAAACTGCATAATTAGGCGGCATGCCACGGCTCGCTCGCCTCCACATAGCTAGGGCGGGCCAGCAGTTGGCATGGTCCTGCACAAAAGCACGCTGGCAGCGGACCCGGTAGGAAGGATGGCAGTTACTTTGCATCAATGCCCGTTTAATAAGAGCCAGCAAAGGCTTAGTAACGCCGAGTGCCCACAGGGTAAGGGGCGCCGCGCAGTGCAAGTCTCTCCTGTTCTTTATTCCAGGCAGTTTACTAATACACTGTACAAAACTGCCCCTGTGTGAGGTTTGTACTCGTGGGCATTCCCAATCACAGACCTTGAAGGCATATCACTAGAATATGCCATCAATGTCAGAGGTGGGACCTGCACCCATCTTCCGATCCGGCCCCTGAAGTGAAGGGAGAGCATCTGGGCACTAGTTTGATCTTTTCTGGCAGTCCCATAGCGATGAAAGATGCGCACCGCACAAGCACGGAAACGCGCCATTGGGACTTCTGAAAGTAGCCTCGCGCACTCCCGCAGCAGTGAATGCATGCATCCGCTGTGAGCTCTGCTTCACTTCAGGGCCCCCCGTTCTGGGGATAGGTGCTGGTCCCACCTCTGGGATACACATGGATGGCATATCCTACGATGTCTGAGATGGGAATAACCCTTTAAAGGGAATATGAACATCAGAGGGGGGGGGGGGGTTGATGCCCCCGATAAGGGCCCACACTGAGCCAGGAAATCTATGGTTGCTCTGGCAGACTAAATCTTTAGGCCTCATGCACACGACCGTTGTTGTGTCCCGTGTCCGTTGTTCTGTTTTCCGTGATTTTCTGCGGACCCATCGACTTTCAATGGGTCCGTGGAAAACTCGGCTAATGCACCGTTTGTCATCCGCATCCGTGATCCGTGTTTCCAGTCCGTAAAAAAAATATGACCTGTCCTATTTTTTTCACGGACAACGGTTCGCGGACCCATTCAAGTCAATGGGTCCGTGAAAAAACACGGAGGCACACAAGATTGTCATCCGCGTCCATTTTGTTTCTATCATTTGCACGGCAAACTTGACTTAGATTTTTTTTTACTTTCCTTCATGTCTGGAGATCCTTCAAAAATAAAGGAAGACACACGGAAACAAAAACGGACACGGAACCCCTTTGAGGACACTGTCGTGTGCATAAGGCCTTCTCAGAATGGCCGCTGCAGGACAAATACCAGGCAGACGAGGGGCAGGACCCGGGGCTGATCAGCTGATGAGCCCCGCACCCCCATTTTGAAAGGAGCAGCAGACTTGTGATCTAAAGCCCTGGACTCCGGTCCGATACATTTTCTTGGCATCGACAGATTGTAGCAAACCCTCAAGACAGAGAGAAGGATTCGAGCCAATGATATGTTTAGGGTTTCCTAGACTGGATCCAAATGTAGCAAACTCTCAGCTGTGAGAAGTATTAGGCTAACTTTCACACTTGCGTTTTCTTTTCCGGTATTGAGTTCCATCCTAGGGGCTCAATACTGGAAAAAAAACTGATCAGTTTTATCCTAATGCATTCTGAATGGAGAGCAATCAGTTCAGTCCCTCTTATGTTTCTTGGATGGAGAAAATACCGCAGCATGCAGCAGTTTTCTCTCCGGCCCAAAATACTGAACACTTGCCGGAATGCCGGATCCGGCATTAATTTACATTAAAGTGTATTAGTGCCGGATCCAGCATTAAGTGTTCCGGCAAAACGGATCCCGCTTTCCGGTCTGCGCATGCATTTAAAATGCCCCAAAAAATGAATACCAGATTAATTTTTCCAGGATGACACCAGAGAGACGGATCCGGTATTTCAATGCATTTTTCATCAGTTTGCTGGAATCCTCTGCCGCAAGTGTGAAAGTAGCCTTAGGTCTCAGCACGTTTCCACTTTACTATAAAATGATCCCATACAAGCTCTGTAAATCCAATCCTAGGAAAGCTGGGTGGCCAATCAAGCTAGCACCAATACAAGGTACATTGTATATCCAGCAGCAATACAGAAAGGGGGGGCATAACTTTATAACTACTCGGTACACCGAGTGTTCAGGAGTCTGGGAAAGCTGGGTGACAAAATCTTGCTGCCATTACAAATGCAAAAGAGGTTTACCACACAGATGGGAAGAACCCGGAACATTTGCGGTTTCCTATTTCGGAGTTCTATTAGCCCCATATAACAAATGGAAATACCATTTCCAGCTGCTGCAGAACCTCTTTCTGACAAGGCAATAATCATGTCGATCTCTGACCTCTCTGCTTAATCAACGATGAGTAAAACCCTTAGTTCCTAATTAGAAAGAGGTTCTGCAGCAGCTGGGGTAGGCATCATTCAGCGCCTAGGTTCTACTGCAGAAAGTCTTTCTGAAAAGTACCTGGGAGGTTCCCTTTTTCTTCTCACTGAGGTTCTGCAGCAGCTGGGGCCACAAGATGTTTAATAAATGCCTCAGCTGTGGAAGGACCTCTTAGGCCTCATGCACACGACCGTTTCTTTTTAAAGGTCCGCAAAAACGGGGTCCGTAGGTCCGTGACTGTTTTTTCGTCCGTGGGTCTTCCTTGATTATTGGAGGATCCACGGACATGAAAAATGAAAAAAAAAAATATCTAAGTCAAGTTTGCCATTGAAATGATAGGAAAAAACAGACACGGATCACAGACACGGATCACGGACGCGGATAACAATCTTGTGTGCATCCGTGTTTTTTCACGGACCCATTGACTTGAATGGGTCAGTGAACCGTTGGCCGTGAAAAAAATAGGACAGGTCATATTTTTTTTCACGGCCAGGAAACACGGATCACGGATGCGGCTGCCAAACGGTGCATTTTCCGATTTTTACACGGACCCATTGAAAGTCAATGGGTCCGCAAAAAAAAAAAAAAAACTGAAAACGGCACAACGGCCACGGATGCACACAACGGTTGTGTGCATGAGGCCTTAAAGAGGAAAAGGATTAAGAAGGATCAAAGATGTTCTGCAGCATCTAGGCTTTTCACCCTACCTCAGCTGCTCCAGAACCTCTTTCTGACAAGGAGGGTCAAGCGTCATGCTGATCTCTGAGGTCAATCAACGGTGAACAAAAAAAAAACAAAAAAAAAAAAAAAAAACACTTCATTCCTTATTAGAAAGAGGTTCTGCAGCAGCTGGGGAAGGGATCATTCAGCGACTGGGTTCTACTGCAGAACGTCTTTCTGAAAAGTACCTGTAAGCTTCATGTCCACAACACAGATTCCCTCTCTTTTCACAGAGGTTCTGCAGCAGCTGAGGCAATGAGTTGTATACAGCTGCTGCAGAACCTCTTAAAGGGAAAGGGGTTCAAAGTGATCAAAGATGTTCTGCAACAGCTAGGCTTTGGACCTCAGCTCCTGCAGAACCACTTCATGACATTCAGGTCAATAAATGTGCACTCTATAGTATACTGCCCCAGCTGCTGCAGAACCTCTTTTTGAGATTCATCTCAATGATAACTGATGTTAGATCTTCTATATGAGAAAACATTGGGGTGCTACATGTCAATCAATCCATAACCGGTAAGAAGTTTCCCTTTCACAAAAAGAGGTTCTGCAGCAGCTGTATGTTCAAAGAGAACATGCATGAAGTCAATAGGGACTTGTGACCCGCTTTACGGCTGCGGCGCTCCTCTGGGATTTCTCATAACTTAGGAGTGCATTATAATATGTCAATATTAATTCCAGAACTGAATGGGTTAACTAATTTAAAAATTAACAAAACTTCAGTTACAGCTTGCGCAGGAGACGACAGGAACTGCCGGCAGCTTAATACCGCCGCGACTAAAAAAAGCCACCACTTAATTAGGTCTTTAATTGCTTTTTTCTGTAGACCCGCCCTCTCGGCGGGAGCTCAGCCGCGCTAACTGCGGCACACTCTGCTATCTGCTCACCTTAAAGGCGGGTTTACACAGCGCGATGGAGCAGGCCATTGTCTGGAAGGAAATGTTCCTTCCTGATAACTGCCCCTCGTCAGTGGAGGTGAAGGCTACTGCCATCGCTCATCCCCATACTGATTCATGGGGGGGGGGGGGTCCTTTATTAAATCTTCTCTGGCGTAAAAATAATCGACCATTTTAGTGCCTGTGTAATATTTTGTTGCATGGGTGTGTTTTTTTTGTTTGTTTTCTTACACACGAAGGGGATGCTTGTCGGGGAAAATTTGCTACTTTTTCACCTACAAACAGATGGAAAACTAGATGAAACAACACAAGCCTTGTACGTTTTTTCAAGCCAGCACCTGGATCTGAATATTTTTGAAACTGCATTTAATTAAAAATGTAGTAGAGCCACTATACTAACTCTATAAAACCTCTATGCCATGTGCCTTCCGTTCAATTCTTTACTTTTCGGTCCACCTTGCTGAGGTGCACCTACATGCTCAGTTCCATCCTTCAACTGCCACTGGCTGGGCTTTACTATTAGAAACTGTGATGGCTATAAAGGAGAGCGCTGCAGCGGAAAGGATATGCCCCCCTGAGCTGTAATAGGGAGAGAGCTGCAACAGAAAGGACACGCCCTCTTAGCTGTGATAGCGAGAGTTTCAGCAGAAAAGACACACCTGAGCTGTGATAGGGAGAGAACTGCAGCAGAAAGGGACCCCCCCGTGCTGTGATAGAGAGCTGCAGAAAGGACATGCTCCATGAGCTGTGATAAGGAGATGGCTGCAGCAGAAAGGACACATGCCCTGAACTGCTAGCCTGAAATAACTAGAAGAGCAACTGGGGCAATGAATGAGGAGATCTCTGGGCCCATGGGATGTACAGGGCTGGTTCTATATTTGGTTGGCATGTACTAATTAATCATACAAAATACATACCGATAGGGACCTTAGATTGTGAGCCCCATTGGGGACAGTTGGATGCTTGTCTGTAAAGCTCTGCGGAATATAGTAGCGCTACATAAGTGCATAAAATAAATAAAACATTCCAATACACATTAATCATGGATACCCCCTTTATTATAGTGTAGGGACAGGAATGTTACAATTTTTTGTAATATTCTTCTTTGTACTAGAAAACTGGGTGAAAAGAGAGTCCTCAGTAACTACTTTCATTTTGGGAAGCACCAGTTTTGTCCTAATGCATGCTGAATGGAAAGCAATCTGTTCAGTATGCATCAGGATGTCTTCCGTTCCGTCCCTTGTATGGTATTTGACCGGGCAAAATACCGGAACAATACCGCACTTGCCGGCATTAATTTCCATAGAGATGTATTAATGCCGGATCTGGTACCAAGTGTTCTGGAAATTGCTGCATCGCTGGATTCGGTTTTCCCGTCTGCGCAGGGGTATAGGAGGAGCGGGTTTCTCTTTTGATCTTTGAATACTGGATCTGTGGATGAGACAGATCCGTCGAAATACCGGATCTGGAAAAAACAGGTATCAGTTTGTATACGGATTGCCGGATCCTAAAAACGCTAGTGTGAAAGTACCTTAAAAAGGTCTAACTGAGCTAAGGAGAGTCTGCCTTCAGGGTAAAGCATTCTACTGATAGTTGGAGACACTTGTAACAAGTCAGATGGGCAGCGATGTACATAGTCAGGGACGGGGCAGTGACAAGAGGCCACCGAGGGCAGGGATAGGACACATGTACATAGTCAGGGACTGGGGCAGTGACAAGAAGCCACCGAGGGCAGGGATAGGACACATGTACATAGTCAGGGACAAGAGGCCACCGAGGGCAGGGATAGGACACATGTACATAGTCAGGGACCGGGGCAGTGACAAGAAGCCACCGAAGGCAGGGATAGGACACATGTACATAGTCAGGGACAAGAGGCCACCGAGGGCAGGGATAGGACACATGTACATAGTCAGGGACCGGGGCAGTGACAAGAAGCCACCGAGGGCAGGGATAGGACACATGTACATAGTCAGGGACTGGGGCAGTGACAAGAGGCCACCGAGGGCAGGGATAGGACACATGTACATAGTCAGGGGCAGGGATAGGACACATGTACATAGTCAGGGACTGGGGCAGTGACAAGAGGCCACCGAGGGCAGGGATAGGACACATGTACATAGTCAGGGACTGGGGCAGTGACAAGAGGCCACCGAGGGCAGGGATAGGACACATGTACATAGTCAGGGACAAGAGGCCACCGAGGGCAGGGATAGGACACATGTACATAGTCAGGGACAAGAGGCCACCGAGGGCAGGGATAGGACACATGTACATAGTCAGGGACAAGAGGCCACCGAGGGCAGGGATAGGACACATGTACATAGTCAGGGACAAGAGGCCACCGAGGGCAGGGATAGGACACATGTACATAGTCAGGGACAAGAGGCCACCGAGGGCAGGGATAGGACACATGTACATAGTCAGGGACAAGAGGCCACCGAGGGCAGGGATAGGACACATGTACATAGTCAGGGACAAGAGGCCACCGAGGGCAGGGATAGGACACATGTACATAGTCAGGGACTGGAGCAGTGACAAGAAGCCACCGAGGGCAGGGATAGGACACATGTACATAGTCAGGGACAAGAAGCCACCGAGGGCAGGGATAGGACACATGTACATAGTCAGGGACTGGAGCAGTGACAAGAAGCCACCGAGGGCAGGGATAGGACACATGTACATAGTCAGGGGCAGGGATAGGACACATGTACATAGTCAGGGGCAGGGATAGGACACATGTACATAGTCAGGGACCGGGGCAGTGACAAGAAGCAGCCGGAAGCCTCTACATTACACACAGGCGTCTTCAGCGCTCAGTAGAATACTTTAGACTGCCGATCTTCTTCACATCGCTCAGACCTTTGCTAAGAAATGGCTGCTGTCTGAACAAGCGCCTGTGCGGCAGCTCTTCTACACCGGTAACAAATCCAGAGCGACTGATAACCGCCATCATTGTGCGGTTACCCAGCTTTCCCAAGACTGTGAATGGCATTCAAAACTGCACCCAAACGTCTGCCTTTCTAATACGTTTCCCTAGGTGTCAGCGCAAATTTGTGACACAGTTTTAGTAGGATATTCCTGAAGCAGGAAGCCCAGGATGAGCAGAGTCAGCGACTATTGAGAACACCTGGAAAAGCGAATGTTAAAATTCATACAGTACGATAAAACAGAAAAAATCCAGTGAACGTAATGAGATTGTGCAGTGAAGATTTCAGGACTGACAGGCGGAGTGACAGAATGTGATCAGATTCTGTCATCTCAAAAATCTCCAGAAGTGAGCGACGCCGCTGTCATCATGTAGCGGAGAAGACGTGAGACGATGCAGAGATGCAGACGACAGAAACTCGAGATCTAGTCTCTTTTTTTCTTCTCTGCTCTCCATCACATCAGGTGAGGCACAGCGGTGACATGACGCGACCCCACAACGCTCCGCACTCTCGGGACTTGGAGGAGATGCCAGAAAACACGCAAGTGCCATCTGTTTGACAGGAGGCAGAGGCCCAAAACGCAAGAGCACAAAGAAAAAAAAAAAAAAAGTTATGTACAACTTAAAAGCGAAGGCCACCCCAGGCCCCGCTGTACAATGTGTACATACATCATGTATATGCAGCTCATGCGATTATCAGAAGTATCTGCTGTAGAAGGGACTGCATCTCCACGCAGCACAGACTTGCTTCAGTCACATACACCAAGGAAACACAAAGCATCTTCAGGATAAAGCCATACACCTTCCTTCTGAACTCCCCCATAAACATGCACACTCGGCGGAGCATGCATATGTTCCCAAGAGGGAGATACCTCTGGTCGCAGGCTTATCTGCTGCGAGAACAAAAGGCTTGGTCACGTGGAAATCCAACATGCCCGACCCTTCTTTCCTGCCAACATCTGCCACCAGGGGGGAGCTGGGACACCCCATACATTTTAGAGCATTGGCTGCTCCCACCAAAATCAGCAGCGTCGACCGACATTGATCTAATGATTGTCAGTTTAAAGGGGGCTGATCAGAATTAGAAAAACATGGCGGCTTTCTTCCAAAAACAGCACCACCCCTGCCCGTGTTGTGTGTCTGGCAGGGTGGAGCGAACCTGGTTCGGATTGCTGTATCCGAACCAGATTCTTTTAAAAACTACGATAAGAATATCGGCTCCGTCCTACCGTAAAATGAATGGCCTCCACGGAGGTCTTTCTGAATATTCAGCGAATATCGCAAGACTTACTTTGTCTCGCCTCCGTCACGTGTTACAGTAATTTATGTGAATAAATGCAGTATCAAAATACGAAGCCGAAAGGGCCTTATTTCTAATTACGGGTAATTCCTTTCACTACCTGACGAGAAACAGGGAAAAACTACTTGTAATAAGGAAACATTATAATAAATAAATACAGAAGAATTTCATGGAACAGAACCCCGATTAGTGTCAGGGCTGCATGCACGGAGCCTGGCGTCTCTTCAGCTACAGGGTCAAAGATACTCAGGGGCATGGCTGTAAGGAGTGCAGAGATAACAGAGATCTTCTTGCCCCTGAAGAGGGTAGAGGAGGGGTAAAGTCTCCTCTGCCATATAAGATAACAAAAAGCAAAAATTAAAATAACTCAAGAAAAGCATCAGCATAAAAAGACAAGAGAGACAGATTGCGCTGCTGCGGCGTGCTGGCCGCTTCTTGAGGACGGCCCACCATTCACACCCTGTAATTAGCATCTGTCGGATTCTTTATATTTGCAGCTACATTAACATAATCCTAGCTCTGCAGAAAATAAAAAAATAAAAATCCTCCCCATCATCTCGTACTTAATATTTGTGCAGCTGGGAAGCGTCTCCGGCAAATCTCCAGCATTGTCGCCCTCTCGTATAGAGCAGAAACAAGGGACTCGCTAAATCTGCAGGAAAATAGAAGCAGCGTTATTATTACCGGGAAGAAGAGTTTCAAGCAGCTTTATGTGCACAAATAATGATGAGGCTTGCCTCCCAAAATATGGGGGGGGTGGGGTGCATGCATTAACAGCATCCTCTGAATGTCACTACCAAAATGGCAGCTGTCTAGATTTTAACATTTTAAAAGTTGCAGCCTTTTAACAAAATGGGGCAGCTGGAATTGACTTGTGACGCTTGTACATTTGACAATCCAGAATGTCTGATAATCTGCACTAGCAGAAGTCTTGCTACTAATGGCCCTTTCCTACGGATGTCCAATAATCCGGCATCCATCAGGCCAAATAATTCCTTGGTTTAAGTAAATACTTACATACCCCAATGGGGGAAAAATATTCTGGAGAAGCTTGGCCTAGTGTCATTCTTGGAAAAGTTCCTCCTGGGTGTTAGCATTCCTCTCAACAATAGGGCGTGTCCCTACACTGTCAACACTGATTGGATGGCATCAGGTATACACCCCATCGGCAAGGGGAATGGTAACGGGGTTCAAAAGAGTCCTACATTACCAGGAAGGATAAAGCCGCTTTCAGACGAGCGGGTGTCACGCTCCGGACTCGCGTCGCAGCACCCGTTCTGAACTTCCAGCCCTGCCGGGGTCGCATAGCATTATAGTGATTTATGATGCTATGTAACCCTTAGAGGTCTGGAATGTATTTGATAACACTGACATAATGCTAAGGGTTACATAGCATCATAAGTCAATATAATTCTATGCGACCCCGGCAGCGCTGGAAGTTCAGGACGGTTGCTGCGACGCGAGTCCACAGAGTGACACCCGCTTGTCTGAAAGCAGCGGCCTAACAGAGGAACAAGGGCAGAGTTTCTTTTTTTTTTTTTTACAGGGAGCACAAGTTTTTACTAAAAACAGGCATATCAGGAATGGTGACCAATGCTTTTTAACCCATGAGATTCCTAATCTGTACTTCTGGATTTGAAAAATGGCAGATTATCAGATAGGACGGATTATTGGGTGTTTGTACAAAAGGAAATTAAAGGGGTTGTGCTACATTTTAAAAACGGATCCCCTAAACATAGAATAGAGGTCAGCAACCTCCAGCTGTTGTGAAACTACAATTCCCAGCATGCTCCATTCATTTCTATGAGAGTTCTTAGAAAAGCAGAGCCAGTATGCATGCTGGGAGTTGTAGTTTCACAACAGCTGGAGTGCCGGAGGTTGCCTATCCCTGGAATAGAGGATGTATCAGATTGTGGATGATAAGACCGCTGGGACCCCCAGCAATCATGATGGTGGAGGGGCCCAAGTCTTCCTCTATGTACGAACCGGGGCTCGAGCATGCATGTTTTTGCTGTTAAAAAGTACAGCGCTTTCCCTTGTCTCCATACGAGGAGACACAAGACCCCAAATCTCATAATCAGTGGGGGTCCCAGCGGTCATACCCCCCCACTATAACAGATGGCACAACCATTTCAGAAAGTCCATGGAGGGCCCTGGGACCCTCGCACCAGAGCCCCTCCAGTGTTAATCCAGACATTTTGACGAGGCAAAACCAGCAAGTAGAAATTATCACAAACCTGAGAAATGTAGTCCAAACAATCTGCAAGAAATAACAGACTCTCGCAAGATGACACCTGGTTATTAAATGCGTCCCCTCCATGCACGCCTCATCGCTGCGTACCCATGGATACAGCCTGCGTGTCAGGATACAGCATTACTCTGTATATGGAGACCTTCCTGCAAGCTTCTATATGTAACCTGCATACCCCATGTCCTATACAACCCATCTACTAGTCATATTACCTACCCCCCAACCTGATATTCTATAAACCGCAGGATACGTGCCATGACTAGAGCGACTTTCCCCATCCGTACACTGCTGCACCGTTGTGTCCATATATTTAATTCTGACAGCCACCCGTAAGGGATGGATTTATACAGTTCCCTCCCATCCAACTCAATGAAAAAGCTGACTATAGGAAGCTCCCCCTAGTGGTGGCTGCAGGCAGACAGAATTTTATTTATGGCTTTGGGATGGGAATAAAAGGGGTTTGGATCGGTCGCAACTGACGGGACAAAAGGAGACAAGGGAAAAGTATGGGCTTTTCACAGGCAGGTGAACTACAAGTCCTAGAAAGACCTAGGTATAGTCACTCATCTCGCACACCCTAAAAGATATAAAATGTGCTTCCCAACTTAGGCTACTTTCACACTGGTGTTTTGGCTTTCCGTTTCTGAGATCCGGCTCAGGGCTCTCACAAGCGGTCCAAAACGGATCAGTTTTGCCCTAATGCATTCTGAATAGAAAAGGATCCGATCAGAATGCACCAGTTTGCCTCCATTTCGCTCTGGAGGCTGTTTGAAGCATTTTGCTGTCCCCCTGACGAAACAGAGCCAAACGTCAGGCACACAATGTAAGTCAATGGAGACGGATCCATTTTCTCTGGCTAGGTTACAGATAATACAAACGGATTTGTTCATGACGGATGCATGCGGTTGTATTATTGTAACGTATCCGTTTTTTTTTGCAGATCCATGACGGATCCACCCAAAACGTGAGTGTGAAAGTAGCCTTCTACTCATGTGTCAGTTGTCAATGCAGGTATGGAATTAGGCTCATGAATCGGGGTGCTCTGGATGATTACATCTATACACCCCACCCAGAAAGCAGATCTAAATGCATGGAGGGAGACACAGCATAAATAAGGGAAGAGATACCCTAACCAGGCCCCTGGAATTGGATGTGTATCTTCTTAGGGGTCTGCAATGGTAACAATAAGGAAGCAGAGGGGCTCACAACCTTCTCCAGTGTCGTAACCCTCACATAACTCTCCATGAACATGCAGTAATCAGACCCCTGAGCCCTCCGCCATACCTAGACGATATAGCATATCCTTCCAGAAATTCCTTGGATGTCATTCCTAAAAGGATTTGCACACATCCGTTTTCCTGTTTTAGGATACCTGCACACGGGTGGGGGGTTTCAAAACAGAAAATCCATGATGTTTTTCATGCAGGAGTATTTTTGGCAAGAATTCCGCTCCAGAAATACCAATGCAGAACCTCTTCATTGATTTCAACTGAGAATTCACATGTTAAACCACAGCACTCTTTTTCCCCGCTTGCTTTCTATTCTTTAGTGTCCATTCCATCCAGAATTTCCATTAAAAATAAGCAGGACTGAAAATGATTGAAACCGCACAAAAAAGTTTAAAACGCATCAGGAAAAAAACGTCATGCAAAAAAGAACTGATGCAGATTCCACATCATGTTTTTTTCAGCACAGAAAATCCTCTGTGTAAACCTACCCTTAGGATATGTTCACATGGAGGATTTTGTCAGAAAACGCTGTGATTTCTGCCGTGGGTTTCCTTGCAGGCTAGCGCTCTAGGTTTAGCTCCACAAAGGGTCCAAGCGGTAACTGCACCAAGATTGGACCTGTATATCTTTGGCGCCGTCTTGAAAATCACGCTGCAAAAACTGTGGACGCATGAGCTGCTGTGCGGCAACCCACTGAAAACGACAGGAGGTGCTTTCAGAGCAGATGTGGATAATTTTCAGCACAGAATATGCGGTGAAACCTGTTCCCAAAATTATCTGATCACGCAATCCCACCGCCAGCACGTAATCACCAGCCGCCATCGGCGTGATCGTCGCGCTGGGAGTTGATTGTCTGCCTTTTGCAAAACAACAAAAGTAATCATCTCAAATCAAGACGATAAACGTCACAAATCCTCTCATTTCTAAGTGGGGAAGAAAGGTAATTCTTGAAAAATTAAGACTTCTGCATTCAAATGTTTGCATCAATTCCTCACCATTTTCCAAATCTCTGCTTGCCATCAGTGAATAGGAACATTCTTGTTTACACCCAAAGGCTTAACACCCGTTTTAATCCTGTGCATCGCGCTGATACAGTGTAATAAAACCAGCAGCCGTGTCATCTGCAAACAAAGGCGCAGTTTGTTACAAAGTGAAGATTTACACGCTCCGAGCAGTAGCTTCCTTCCCGACAACTGGCTGCTCCTTCAGTGGGGGTCAAGCGCTACATGCAGCTGTCCCCTCCGCAGTATGAATATGATCGTCCTCATACAGCTGCATTGCTTGCTGGCAGCAGATCGCTCATTCATTGGGTGATCGCTGCACCCTTAGACAGGCAGATTATTAGGAACGTTCGTAGGAAGGTTTATACCCAATAATCTGCCCAACAATTGGGCAGTGTAAACCGGCCATAAGGATTGCCTCCACTACTGCAATGTAATAATTATAAACCTTCAGCTGTATGAGCAAGGCTATGTCAGGATAGGTTTAACCTTCCAGATCCGGGATGCCCAACTTGCGGCCCTCCAGCTGTTGCAAAACTACAATTCCCAGCTATCAGTGCATGTTGGAAATTGCAGTTTTGCAACAGCTGGAGGGACGCAGGTAGGGCATCCCTGCTCTAAAATGTTTATTGTAATGTTGGGACATTAAACAAACAAACAAAAATTCCCTTATACAATAAACAGGTTTAGGCTAAAAGGACAACCTCAGCCCACCACATGCACCTCATAAATGTCCCCTCCTCTGGTTTTGTGGATAGACAGAAGCATGGCTGAACCAGACTCCCTCTGACAACACTTCTGTACGTGGTTCCTCACTGTCTATGACCAGACAGGACAACAAATTCTGGATGCCAGGTGGCTGATGTGCCCGGTTACCCACAGTTGACATCTCCAGGCCACTGGCACCATCCTCATCTAGGTCTTCTTCCTAGGAAATGACCAGAAAGGTGATGCGGACAACCATTTGGGATCCACAGACTGTCACTGAAGAACGGGGGCTGGAATCGTCACTCATGGATGACACCAATATAAAGGTGCGTTATCCAAGATGATGGAGACGTCCACTCTGGACAAAATTAGGATTAATGGCAATAAGGGGAAGAGACCACATAGAGCTGCCTGCACCTAAAATGCAAACCCTATGAGAAGGTTTCTCTGCCAAAGTAGACAATCCCTTGAATTGGAATTGATCAGAGTGCTCAATTTCATCCATGACCGCCAATCCTTCCCAAACCAGTATCTAAAAACCTTCATCAAGTGTCTTTTTCCTTGGTGCTTGAATTCTCCAAGATAGTGTGCTGAGGGCTACACTACAACCCCCTCCTCCTGCTGACACTTCGCCGTCACTGCCTTCTGCCAGCACAAACCCCACAATTTGCACACATTGTGCTACTCACATAAAATAAGAGTCCTTGGCAGACGCAACGCCTCACCAATTCCTTCCTCGCAAAAACATTGGCTCACACTTACGCAGAGACATACGCAACACAGGGAGCAGATATACACAAACAGCTCTGCATAACTCCAGTGCCTCCTCCTAGTAAACACTGCGATACAGGGGGGACGGGCGCTGCAGGGAAGGATTCATACAGGGGACAGGATTTCCTTTGGCTCCAGGGGGCCCTACAATGCAGCTTTCAGCTTGTTTTTCCATATTCTGCATGTGTGCTCTGGCTAGCAAAAGCTGCAGCAGAGCCGAGTTTGTCATGTAGCACAATGATATCACATTGTGCTTTTAATAAAGGAAGCCTACTACCTACATGGTAAATCAGAGGAGTTAAACTGTCAATCACATTTACGAAAGAGTCTAACGTACAGATGTAGCAGAGCTATATTTGGTGATGCCGCCTTGGTTGCGCACTTTTATCTGCAGTCCTATCGAGCTCATATGCCTCATGGCTGAGGGTTTGTTACAATTGTATCCACTATATTTCTTCCTTTTTGGGATAAATACAGCACCTTTTCGGATAGTTACAATGTATCAGTGCAGCTAATGTATACTGTAGTGTAGCTCATAATTTAGGCTGGATACAATTGTAGCAAACCTCCAGCAGGAAGTACTTTTAGGTCGACCTCTTGACTCAAAATAAAAAAAGGTTTCAATTCACTGCCAGTTACCAGAGATCTCCCAAATGGTAAAGAACTGGAACAAAGTATATTAGAAAGTGGCAGAAGTTTTGTGATGGAATGGAATATTCTAATCAAGTCACTGGAGACATGACTGAGTACCTGACAGGGGCGTAACTACCATAGCGGCAGACCATGCGACTGCTATGGGGCCCAGGGCAAGAGGGGGCCCAGTCTTAGTTGGGATCATCTCCTCTTCTACTGAATGTGAAAACTTGGTCAGGACTCCACCCTCTAAAGCAGGCATCCTCAAACTGCGGCCCTCCAGCTGTTGTAAAACTACAACTCCCACAATGCCCTGCTGTAGGCTGATACCTGTAGGCTGTTCGAGCATGCTGGGAGTTGTAGTTTTGCAACAGCTGGAGGGCCGCAGTTTGAGGATGCCTGCACTAAAGGAACAACTTTTTGCAAATGAAGCAGTGGAAAAATGGCCCAAGGGTCACTGATGGCGTTTAGGCGGAAACCCTTCTGTACTGTGTGGGGGGCCTGGTTTGATCCTTGCTATGGGGCCCTTACTTCTCTATGTACACCACTGCTGACGACTCATGGTTCTCTAGGGACCTTACAGTAGGACCAGCAGTAGCGTTTCTCGCCCGTTACATATCCTTCCACCAGTGAGCGTTACATCAACATAAAATGGATGAATCTGACATCACGCTGGGCTGCTGCACATCACTATTGTGCAGGATGTGGAATGAGAGCCGTCATAAGGTGACACCAATTAGGGATGTGACAAAGTGCAGAAGGGAGGATTAATGTTATCACCTAATCCAATCTGCTGTCTACAAAGTGTGTGGCCTCAGAAATAGAAAGTGGCTACTATTGCCCTCTGCTCGTCCTTGCAAATATTGACCTGCAGGTTAAGTAACAAGGAATCCACATTTGAATATTAGAGAATTGCATAAATTACAATTCCCAGGTGCACATTACTATAATTACTGTAAAAAGTGAGGAGATCTTAATCCCTTAAAATCTATCCTGTATTATACTCCAGAGCTGCACTCACTATTCTGCTGGTGCAGTCACTGTGCACATACATTACATTACTTATCCTGTACTGATCCTGAGTTACACCCTGTATTATACTCCAGAGCTGCACTCACTATTCTGCTGGTGCAGTCACTGTGTACATACATTACTTATCCTGTACTGATCCCGAGTTACATCCTGTATTATACTGAGTGTTGGACTGGGGTACCTAGGGCCCACCAGTAAAATGTATTATGGGGGCCCTCCGTACGGATACATTCAAATATAATAAATAATCTAACATGTTTTTATATACAAAAAATTGTTTTTAATATGAACATAGGCTGGTTGAGGTGCTGCAAGTCTAATGTGTTATGTGCCACTTGTGCAGCGGGTGGGATACTAGGGGCCTACCTTCTCAGGGGCCCACCGGGGGATTACCCTGTATCCCTGGGGGCCAGTCCGAGCCCGATTATACTCCAGAGCTGCACTCACTGTGTACATACATTACTTATCCTGTATTGATCCTGAGTTACATCCTGTATTATACTCCAGAGCTGCACTCACTATTCTGCTGGTGCAGTCACTGTGTACATACATTATTTATCCTGTACTGATCCTGAGTTACATCCTGTATTATACTGCAGAGCTGCACTCACTATTCTGCTGGTGCAGTCACTGTGTACATACATTACTTATCCTGTACTGATCCTGAGTTACATCCTGTATTATACTCCAGAGCTGCACTCACTATTCTGCTGGTGCAGTCACTGTGTACATACATTAAATTACTTATCCTGTACTGATCCTGAGTTACATCTTGTATTATACTTCAGAGCTGCACTCACTATTCTGTACAGATTGCATACTTTATACCTCAGAGCATTCCCTGCTGGTTCAGTGTAGGGAAAGTAATTTGCATTCTGGGAAGCGTTGATTTTAACGCCAGATACTGTACAATAATCTGATGCAGGAAATTAACTAACCCCTGGCTTTATATGAACTCCGGTACAACCATCTTGTTGACCATTTACAACAGCAGAATTATGAAAGCAGCACTGGAGTATTAATAAAACCATTACAGGCTTAATAGAAGTTGTGTCACGATTCCACTGCAGGTCGTCATTTGTGGCAGCCTGTATGTCAGTGATCTGCAGTCAGACTGGTATAAAACAGCTCGCACCCACTGAGGTGCTATTTTATGGAACGATTAGGCTCCGGTCATAGCGCTTTCCCTTATTAAGATGCCAACGTCAATATCGTGCCAGTCGTCTATGTACTTACGCCATACCATATAAGCCCTGATGCATGAAATGTGCCCATGACACGTGTTTATAACCAACGTGAGAAGGTTACCTGCGGTCGTCAGCTCGACGTATGCCGCCCCTCCCCCGTACACCAGTACATAACAAACCGCACTTCCAGGAAACCAGCTCAAAACCGTCATTCACAAGTACGACAACCAGATCAGCACAGCTTCCCTTGAACCCACAAAAGAGTATTTTTTAAAGCAAAAAGTGATGCTGAGGGTTGTAGTTTCACCACAGGTCGGAGACCTCTGCCATACACCATATGTATCACACATGGGTCCTCTACCCCTCGCCCTTCTCAGGAAATATTTGCATATAGATATACTTTGTGTGCACTATGCTCAACATTGTTAAGATCTCTGCTAGCTGTTGCCATATAGAAACCTTTAACGTTCAGAGCCCAAAGTGTGCTACACTGTGTCCGTGTGGGTAATGAGAGAAATGTGATGTTCAGCCGACAGTGGATGGTCTGCGTCTGTATAACTAGAATGCTCTGGCAGCTACAGGTTGTCAGGGCATGCTGAGAGTTGTAGTTTTGAACCAGCTGGAGAGCCACAGGTTGGAGCTCATTGGCTTAGGCCTCATGCACACGACCGTTGTGCCGTTTATCGTGATTTTCTGCGGACCCATTGACTTTCAATGGGGTCAGTTGAAAACTCGGCTAATGCACCGTTTGTCATCCGCGTCCGCGATCCGTGGTTCCAGTCCGTCAAAAAAAAAATATAACCTGTCCTATTATTTTCGCGGACAACGGTTCGTGGACCCATTCAAGTCAATGGGACCACTAAAAACCACGGAGGCACACAAGATTGTCATCCGCGAGTCCGTTTTTTTCCCTATCATTTGCATGGCAAACCTGTCTTCGATTTTTTTTTTTTTTTTACTTTCCTTCATGTCTGGTGATCCTCCAAAAATAAAAGGAAGACACACGGAAACAAAAACGGAACCCCATTTTGCGGAACGGAACACAACGGTCGTGTGCATGAGGCCTTACACTGATACATTATTTTGAATCCCGTCGTCTGACAGCTCATATTTAGCTCTCATTTCTGATCTCCTAACCTCGAACACTCTCATATAGCTCCGTTTTTGAGTTTTATTATTAAGTATTTATGAGGTCAGAAGGTCAGGTATAAGAGCTACACATGAGCCATCAGACAACAGGATTCAAAAGGAAAAAAGAAAAGTGACAGCTTGCAATCAGACACATTTTTAACGCCCTGATCTCAAAACAGCTGAAGATATTTAATAAAGATCAATTGAAAACATTATTTTTAGCCCAAAATTAGTAAAATGCAATAATAATTTAAAAAAAATAACGGACACCCCTTCTTGGCAATATGTTGGGACGGCGAAGGGAAGCATAACTAAGCCAATCGAACACAATGGGGGTCATCAGATTCCAACTTTCATTTTTCAAAAGGAGCTCTGAAGAATGAAAGGTGGAATCTGATTGGTTGATATGGGCAACTAAGGCTACTTTTACACTAGCGCTTCTATTTTCCGGTATTGAGATCCGTCATAGGGTCTCAATACCGGAGAAAAACACTGCCGATTTGTCCCCATTCATTGTCATTGAGGACAGAACGTAACTGAACAGAACGGAGAGCTCCAAACTGCATTCCGTTCGGTTGCATCCCCATCGCGAAAGTTTGCTTTCCGTCCTGGGATGTGGAGCAAAACGGATCTGTTTTATCTGACACAATAGGAAACAGATCTGTCCCCCATTGACTTTCAATGGAGTTCATGACGAATCTGTCTTGGCAATGTTAAAGATAATACAACCGGATCCGTTCATAACGGATGCAGATGGTTGCATTGTCAGTAACGGACGCGTTTTTTGCTGAACCCTGCCGGATCCAGCAAAAAAAAACGCTAGTGTGAAAGTAGCCTTAGCTAGTTCTACGTTACAGCAGTTTTGATAAATGTCCCCGAAAGGGTTTGTAAATAAGACCCAACATATTAAAACTCATGGTATGGAAAATGGCGCAGCTGCCCCTAGCAACCAATCAAACTGCTTGTTATATTTTTACAAGGGCCTCTGAAAAATGAGAACTGGAATCTGATTCGTCGTTATGGGCAACAGCATCACTTTCTACCCTCCTCGGGTGAACATGGCGCTCTGACCCCTTCCCTCTATGCTTTCCGGAATTTATTTCTATACGAGATCTGTCGCCATCACACTTGGCTGGCTGAAGTGTCTGCACTAGACCGCCAGCGTTCTGCCTCTCCGTAGGGGACACCCAGTGGCGGACTGGAGACAATTTCCCTGTCGCAGGGACGGAGTTATTTCTTTGATTCAAAGATCATCTTCTGTTTGAGGGAACTGCTTAAATAACAATCACCCAACATCAGGGAATCTGTCTGAATGGAATATAGTCTTCGTTGCCCATAGCAACCAATCACAAGGCAGCTTTCATTTTCTTAGAGCACCACAAGAAATGAGAGCTGCGCTGTGATTGGTCGACTTCACATTTTTCTTCCTTTCTCATATCTGCTTCTCTGGAAAAACTGGGTGGTCAATACAGCCACTAATATGGACCAAACTGGTTGTCGCCCGTCTTGTCTAGGTCACCGACTGTAAAATATGTCCAGTTAAAACTAGTTCTGGTTTAGAAACCAATGTAAACCTTGGCAAGTATAGGTGATGGGCGACAATTAGCGGTAATCCACATGCGGTTACAGTGGCACGATTACAATCTGTACGGGCATGGACACGCCACAAAACCGTGAACACCCACTTCTGGGCAGGGTTTACATAAACCCCACCTGGGTGCACCCTAAACCAGCCATGAACACCCACTTCTGGGCAGAGTTTACATGAATCTTGTCCCGAACACCCCAAATCTGTTGTAAACACCCACTTCTGGGGAGGGTTTACATAAACGCCACCCACATCCCGGGAAAGATACATTTTTGTGGATTGGCTCGGAATTTCGAGAAATTCCCAGCAAATTCACGAAGGTTTGGATAACGGGATTTTCAGTTTGACCAAAGTGGATTTATCCCTTCTCAATGCACGTGATCCAATCGCTGAATTTTCCATGCAGTGTCTGTAGCAGCCGACACACGGTGGATATTATATTCGTGGTGGTAAAAAAAGAAAATAAAAAAAATTCACTAGTGCAGGGATCAGCAACCTTCAGCACCCCAGCTGCCGTGAAACTACAACTCCCAGCATGCAAACATTCTCAGCTGCTCTTCTAACTCCCACAGAAGTGAATGAAGCATTCTGAGAGTTGTAGTTTCTGAACAGCTGGTTGCTGAACCCTGCAATAGTGTATGAGCTGCTTGTGTGGATTTCCCATTGAAATCAATACGATGCGGTTTGCGGGCAGATTTCGGCACAGGATACGCAGCGAAATGCAAGTGAAATTTTTGCTATTTGGTTTTTATTGCGGGGAACCTCATGTAATAATCCGGAGAATACCCAGTACTCTGGAGGACAATGACAGTGGACGTACGTGTAATGCTTCATTTCCCCTTTGGAGGCGCTGCAGGGAGATAAAACACTAGGTTACCAGCAGATTACAGTTTATCATCGGGGGGGGGGGGGGGGGGGGGGGCGGCGGCGCCAGCTTTCCCAGAAACAGAACCAGGAATTGACTTTTACAGAACTCTGCATAAATGTTAAGGAAATACACGAGCAGAGACGTCAACTACACTTCTGCGCCGAGAAGATGAGAGCCATTAACCATGGAGAGCGACAGAAGCCCGGGAGTCACTTCCAGCTCCTCAGAGTAGAATTCCAAGACTTTTATTAAACCGTATTTCTTGAACTGCAAGACTATGAACACTATTCATTAAGGGGGCCTCTTCCAACCCCCCCCCCCCCCCCCTTCCCCAGAGAAGCAGAATTATCAATACTTCATTATTCCATTGAAATCTGGCATTTTTCCAGCCCGCACTTCAATAACGCTCTTTTTCAGACAGTTGCCTCACAAATTCACTTCGCAATTCCAACTTCCTGTTTTTTTCCCCTGCAGCCCTGGGCTAAGCTAAACCGAGCGAGACCGACAGCCCAGAGACCTCACAGAGAATAAGAAGCCAGCGAGAACAGGTTACGGATCAGGATGAGAAAAAAATAAAATAAAAAAAAATAATGCAAAGTTCTGTTTCATGAATATAAAGACAGAACTGCAGTATAGACCGACACTCACCGGTCATTGACAAATGGGCAAAAGGAAAGAGGATGCAACTCTAAAAATAATGCAGATTTATAGTTCATACAGGGTCTATGGGCGATGCTCCCTATGGACAGAGGCTGCACCACTTTTAGGGAAAATGGGGTATAGGGCAAAGACAGTGGGGTCCCGTAACTACAGCCATTAGAATGGTGAAAGACATGCAGTCATTTATATTCACAGGACGCTGCCATCACCTGTTCTGAAAGCCAAGCTGTCAATCATCCCGTGTGCCCTCCCACAACAAGCTGCTCCGCAGTGTAAACATTGGGGGCAACTACAGGAAGTGCATTTTTTGTACAGTTAACTTTCTATTACAGTAGAGTGCCTACAAAAAGTGCTTGCAAAGAGACAGTCCCAGACTGCGTAAGGGGTGGGTTTATTGTAACAGTTACGAAAAACTGCATATTCTGGGCGTTTGTTGTCTAGAATGGGAGTGGCTTAAACACTCTGCGATTTAAAGAATGAGACAACCCCTTTTCAGAATGCAGAAGACAATCATGGCTCCCACTCCTGGCACGCCCGGCCAGAATACAAGGAGTGGCTCTTATACAGAAGATTCACAAAAAGACTCCTGAAGAACCAGCTCCGACACATCTGAGCAGTTTTTCATGACGTGAAAAAGTATTAAAGAGGCTGGTGAGAATTAGAAAACCTGGCTGCTTTCATCCCAAAACAGCGCCACTCCTGCGCACAGGTTGTATTGGGTACTGCAGCTTGACTCCATTGAGGTGACCTGAGCAGAGCTGCAGTACCTGCTGTTGACAGGTGTGGTGCTGTATAGAGGCAGTGCAGCTGTGTTATCTGCCTCTGGTGAAGAATAGAGGGGGGGGGGGGGGGGGGGGATCTGAAACGATAGCAGTGCACGCAAAGGCTTGATTTTCACCTGCAAAACAACCGAGGAGTTCCCACAACTGCTGCTGCTGGCAGACCCTGCGCAGGACTGGCCATCCTCCTAGCAAAACATGAGATCCTGGGTACTGCCATTAATAAACACACAAGACAAGGTGCAGATGCTGCTGTCCAGCTTCATCTTAATGGGGCTTCCAAGAATATATACAGGTCCTTCTCAAAAAATTAGCATATTGTGATAAAGGTTATTATTTTCTGTAATGTACTGATAAACATTAGACTTTCATATATTTTAGATTTATTACACACCAACTGAAGTAGTTCAAGCCTTTTATTGTTTTAATATTGATGATTTTAGCATACAGCTCATGAAAACCCAAAATTCCTATCTCAAAAAATTAGCATATCATGAAAAGGTTCTCTAAACGAGCTATTAACCTAATCATCTGAATCAACTAATTAACTCTAAACACCTGCTAAAGATTCCTGAGGCTTTTAAAAACTCCCAGCCGGGTTCATTACTCAAAACCGCAATCATGGGTAAGACTGCCGACCTGACTGCTGTCCAGAAGGCCATCATTGACACCCTCAAGCAAGAGGGTAAGACACAGAAAGAAATTTCTGAACGGATAGGCTGTTCCCAGAGCGCTGTATCAAGGCACCTCAGTGGGAAGTCTGTGGGAAGGAAAAAGTGTGGCAGAAAACGCTGCACAACGAGAAGAGGTGACCGGACCCTGAGGAAGATTGTGGAGAAGGACCGATTCCAGACCTTGGGGGACCTGCGGAAGCAGTGGACTGAGTCTGGAGTAGAAACATCCAGAGCCACCGTGTACAGGCGTGTGCAGGAAATGGGCTACAGGGGCCGCATTCCCCAGGTCAAGCCACTTTTGAACCAGAAACAGTGTCAGAAGCGCTTGACCTGGGCTACAGAGAAGCAGCGCTGGACTGTTGCATGTCATTGGGAAATCAAGGTGCCAGAGTCTGGAGGAAGACTGGGGAGAGGGAAATGCCAAAATGCCTGAAGCCCAGTGTCAAGTACCCACAGTCAGTGATGGTCTGGGGCGCCATGTCAGCTGCTGGTGTTGGTCCACTGTGTTTTATCAAGGGCAGGGTCAATGCAGCCGCTATCAGGAGATTTTGGAGCACTTCATGCTTCCATCTGCTGAAAAGCTTTATGGAGATGAAGATGTCATTTTTCAGCACGACCTGGCACCTGCTCACAGCGCCAACACCACTGGTAACTGGTTTACTGACCATGGTATTACTGGGCTCAATTGGCCTGTCAACTCTCCTGACCTGAACCCCATAGAGAATCTGTGGGATATTGGGAAGAGAAAGTTGAGAGACGCAAGACCCAACACTCTGGATGAGCTTAAGGCCGCTATCGAAGCCTCCTGGGCCTCCATAACACCTCAGCAGTGCCACAGGCTGATTGCCTCCATGCCACGCCGCATTGAAGCATCCTGGGCCTCCATAACACCTCAGCAGTGCCACAGGCTGATTGCCTCCATGCCACGCCGCATTGAAGCAGTCATTTCTGCAAAAGGATTCCCGACCAAGTATTGAGTGCAGAACTGAACATCATTATTTGAAGGTTGACTTTTTTTGTATTAAAAACACTTTTCTTTTATTGGTCGGATGAAATATGCTAATTTTTTTAGATAGGAAATTTGGGGTTTTCATGAGCTGTAGCCAAAATCATCAATATTAAAACAATAAAAGGCTTGAACTACTTCAGTTGGTGTGTAATGAATCTAAAATATATGAAAGTCTAATGTTTATCAGTACATTACAGAAAATAATGAACTTTATCACAATATGCTAATTTTTTTAGAAGGACCTGTATTGCATTGTGGCTGCGCACACGGACACCATCAGTGGTCGTGGTGCACGAGGCCTAAGCTGCAGCCCATTTCCAAGAGAATTCCGTATGTAGCTTTAGATGTGAGTGGAGTACATCAGTGCAAGACTGTAAAACGCTGGTCTCTAGTCCAGTAGTTTGTACGCCAGGCCCCGGCTGATTGAGGTTTGTGACTCCTACAGGTCTCTCACCCCCCTTCCCCCCCCGAACCAGCCAAGGCTCAAAGACACTGTAATAAGCCGTATGGATTACAGGTCATGAAAGCAGAGGCTGCAAATCCTAGTCAAGAGGGACCACTAAGAACGACGCCACAGGATCTCTTCACACCACCAAAGCTGCGATAAAGCATTTTCTCCTATAATTGGAAAGGATTAGGTAATAGCCCGCTCCGTCATTTTACTAGGAAATCTGGTTGGAACAGGATGTCTCACAATCCGGACACGTTTCCAGCCTCTGGAAGTAAAACGAGAATGTTTCTATCCCTGACAGCAAGCAGAGATCTTCAAGACAACGAGGAATGGCTACACAAAGTATATTATTAAGTTGCAGGACTTGGGCAGCACTGATGCCAGGGCTATGAAGAAGGCTACTACTCCCATCAGAGCTGCTGCGTGAAGACGCAGATGAGATAAATACGGATCTCTGTGTGCATCGAGGTGCCAGGGTGATTATTGACGCCGGGCACGCTCCCATCCATTGACCTCTTATTGTTCACTCAACGCTACAGACGTGACGATCGTGTTCAGTGGTCGCAGTCAATCTGCCCCTCTAAGTACTCCCAAATCTGCTTTGCACTCCTACTTCCTTCCAGTCTTCCCAGTGCCAGCTTTTCATTTCCAGTTCACTTTAGGTTCCTCGGCATGGCTTACATTTCTAATCATCTTCTTCCCAAGGTTCTATTCTCAGGTTCTCCAAATACCAGGCTTCCCTACCCTCCTGGGCATGCTCCTTCCCATTAGCTGGGTACCCCTCATTCCAGTATTTGGTGACAAGACTTCCAGAACGAAAATGTCCACATTCTTGGGTCCTCTCTTTGCAGCAGAATTTCCAGTCACAGGTTCCTTGACATCTTTACCAGTAGCTGGGTTCTCTTCTTGTAGCAGTGCTACCTTCCCAGTGCCAGTGGAGAGGTTCCCAGTTTCCATGGGTCCTCTCACATTTCCAGTTGTCCAAATTCCCAATGCTGCACCCAGTATCCCCCCCAAGATCCAGCATTCCGCTTATCACCAGCAACTGATTCCAATCTACCAATGGCCGTATGTACTAAAGTTTGGCACGGTGGCATTGCCCAGATGGCACAAAGCAGAGGCCCTGACATTGATGGATTTTCACCCAATACCAGCGATCCAGTCCCAGACCCAATGGGGTCTATCAATACCAACCTCTCAGGCAGGGGGTGAACTGCCAGAACTCCGCAGCATCCGTCTCCTGCACCCAGCCTCTCTGGTGTCTTATGCCCATGCCAGCATTCACTTACCAATCTATAGCCAGTTATACCCCATGCCCGGCAGGAGCTCTGCCACAGATTCCCCACTTACCCCCTCATCCAGCTCTCTGTAGACAGGATGTCTAGAAGATGTGTGCTGGCTAGTGGTATAGCAGAGCGCAGCGGAAGCTGTGGGATTGAAGACATTCTGAATTAAGAAAAGCGCGTGGGGTGATATTATTCTGCACCTGGCATTCTGCTCGCTGTTAACCCTTCCATCTACCACAACACTTATCAATAAACTCATACCGGGACAACGGCAGCCGTTCTTACCACAATCACAAAGTCAGAGACAGCAGAGCCGAGGATGGCCCCTGGATCAGTCGCAGCTTTTCTTGGATTTTCAGCTGCTCTCAGACACGTTGCGTTAGGTACAGATGTAGCAGAGCGGAGTTTGTCGTGTGTTATTTAGCATTTTACATAGGATTGCTGGTCAGAATACACAAGCAATGCTGAGCTCAGGAAAAGCCATATTCAGCTCTGCTACATCCAGCCTATAAAAGCTAAAGGTCAAGCAGTGTCTGACATCACAGCCTTGATCAGATGGAACAAAGAGCAGAGCTGGTGACCTGGCATCCATGGTCTACCATTAATGAGGTCCTACAGTCAAAACTCATTGGATATGCAACAGTGCTTATACTATGGCTACAAAATGAAGTTGCCTTTTAGCAATGCAAACCCTTATCCTGTGTGATCCAATGATCCAGGATAGATTATAGAAGCGACGCTGCATCTTCTAGTAGGCATCGCAGGTGGTCTCTCAGCCACCATTACAATAGATTTCACACAACAGCGGCGCCAACAGCCCCAAGGAGAACCTCAACTGTAAGATGCAACACTGCAGTGCACAGCCTTAATGTTAGCAAGTCATACTTAAAATATGTAGCGGACTTCCTGCGCTTGCTGTCAGTGAATGGTAGCATTTTGTCCTGACCATGCTTAACTGATACAAAAGAACAGTTTGTTACATTGTATCAGAGCTCTTTCATATGCATCTGCGTCAGTTGCCACTAGAAGCCTGTCCTGCCTTGGCAACCTGACCACCAGCCCTCCTGGCGGGCTATGTGACCGAGCCTGTAGCTAGAACTATCCATTCACTTTATGGGCAATTTGGAAGTGAAAATGTATCATCCTGACGTAGATCAAAACATGTGACTGATCCCATGGGAAAGACCATGATTACACTCAACCACCATGAGACCCCATGAAAAGCCTATGATAATGTTGGCAGCCCCCCCATCATGACGCCACTGCTGTAACAAATGAATTAACCAATGAAAGTCCCAAGGCGCTCGGGTATTATTATTGGGCATGGATTATGCAAACCAAAACCAGACATAAGGAGGGTTCAATCCCCCTGAGTTAGCCCTGAGAAAAAACAAAGACAAAGCCAATAAACTGAATATAAATCCTTGAAATGTCCTCTTCTGTCAAATCTATTTAGCCACTGCAGCTTTCATAGGGGTTGTCATCCAGCTTTATTAGACCCCAGAATGGTAAATACGCAGCAATACATCAAAATGTTTCATGCATCATAGATTTGCCATTCTGGAAACCAGAGAAGCTGGGTGACGTCTCCTCAAAGCCGTACTGGTAGTCACCCACCTTTCCCAGGCTCCTGAAAATAGCATCTGTGCAATAATACATCCCACATTAAATATATTACTACCCAGCAGGAATCTGGAGAAGCTGGGTAATGCCCCTCCGAGCTATCCTATGGGTATTCATAGGCTCCTGAATATGCCAGGTCTACAATAATACATCTCACATTACATATATATTTATCTATCCATGCAGGAATCTGGAGAAGCTGGGTAATGCCCCCTCGGAGTTACCCTATTGGTCTTTACTCAGCTTTCTCGTGCCCCTAATAATGGCAACTCTGCAGTAATACATCACACATTAAATATATCAATACCTATCCATGCAGGAATCCGGAGAAGCTGGGTGATGTCCCTTTGGAGTTGTCAAAGCAGCTCTGTCGGTTGTCACTCAGCTTTCTCAGGCTCCTGGAAATGACAAATGTGCAATAACATATTCCAGATTACTAAGCGTGCAGGATCATGGAGAAGAGGAGTAATGCCCCTCACAGCTACCCTACTGGTTGTCACTCAGCTTTCTCAGACTCCTGACAATGACAAACATGCAATGATACATCCCACAGTCAATATGGAACTGCCTATTTATGCAGCGATCTGGAAAAGCTTGGTGAAGGCCACTGGTTGTCCCACAGCTTTCCCAGAGGCAGCAGACAGGGCACTGGATATCTATGCAAGATATTCGGTAAACAGATACAACATAATAAAAGTATTTGGTAAATATTGGGCACGGGGGGGGGGGGGGGGGGTGATAAACGTCCAAAAACATTGGGCATAGCTCGAAATAACACGAGACCCTCAGGAGTCGCTATGACCAAGGTCTATGGGAGAATGTCACTCCCACTTTATGAAAAATCCTGAAAACAAGTTATTTTCTTAAGCCCTGGGGTACAAGGCAGAACTGTACCGAAAACATACAGAGTCCCTCAGAACTGGCAGGGAGAATATTTTCCACACCGAGGGGCCCCGGACAGCTGAAGAGACGAGGTTAGAGGTCGATAACGGTCCCTTCTCCATAGATGCAATTACTGGGGACTTACACGGACATACAGGAGCCTGGCGGGTGGAGGTTTATCCCTGGCAGATGTTTGTGGCAGAGCCAAAGAGAAAACTGGGTTAACCACTTCACAACAACATACAGATGTAGCAGAGTCCAATTTGTCAATGTGACTAATAATAACTTGGCTTTCGTTCGACATGCACTACATTACACAGAGTTGTAGCTCAGGACAAACAAGCAGTACAGCCAAAAAGAATACAACACATTCAGCACTGCTACATCTATACAATCTATAGTAAACTTGACTGTCAACAGTAGCATCCTTCGTAGCGATTTATACCGCTGCTGTATCTTTATGTCGGCATTATGCATTTACCCCGTAATTAATTTCCACAAATAACCTTGATTAATCTTCTTCATCATAATCAGATTCCAAAGGGTCTTGGGGAAAAGTAATGTAAAATCATGTATTATATGTAACGAGATGCTGCACCACAGTCAGAGAGAGAAAGGGGGGCACCATAGCCAGAGAAAGAGAGATGGGGGGAGGGGGCACCATAGCCAGAGAAAGAGAGAGAAAGGGGGGCACCATAGCCAGAGAAGAGAGAGAAAGGGGGGCACCATAGCCAGAGAAGAGAGAGAAGGGGGCACATAGCCAGAGAAAGAGAGAGAAAGGGGGGCACCATAGCCAGAGAAAGAGAGAGAAAGGGGGGCACCATAGCCAGAGAAAGAGAGAGAAAGGGGGGCACCATAGCCAGAGAAAGAGAGATAAAAGGGGGGGGGCACCATAGCCAGAGAAAGAGAGATAAAAAGGGGGGGGGGCACCATAGCCAGAGAAAGAGAGATAAAAGGGGGGGGGGGCACCATAAGCCAGAGAAAGAGAGATAAAAGGGGGGGGGGGGGGGGCACCATAGCCAGAGAAAGAGAGATAAAAGGGGGGGGGGGGCACCCATAGCCAGAGAAAGAGAGATAAAAGGGGGGGGGGGCACCATAGCCAGAGAAAGAGAGATAAAAGGGGGGGGGGGCACCATAGCCAGGAAAGAGAGATAAAAGGGGGGGGGGCACCATAGCCAGAGAAAGAGAGATAAAAGGGGGGGGGGCACCATAGCCAGAGAAAGAGAGATAAAAGGGGGGGGGGGGGCACCATAGCCAGAGAAAGAGAGAGAAAGGGGGGGCACCATAGCCAGAGAAAGAGAGAGAAAGGGGGGCACCATAGCCAGAGAAAGAGAGAGAAAGGGGGGCACCATAGCCAGAGAAAGGGGGGCACCATAGCCAGAGAAAGAGAGAGAAAGGGGGGCACCATAGCCAGAGAAAGAGAGAGAAAGGGGGGCACCATAGCCAGAGAAAGAGAGAGAAAGGGGGGCACCATAGCCAGAGAAAGAGAGATAAAAGGGGGGGGGGCACCATAGCCAGAGAAAGAGAGAGAAAGGGGGGGCACCATAGCCAAAGAAAGAGAGAGAAAGGGGGGCACCATAGCCAGAGAAAGAGAGATAAAAGGGGGGGGGGCACCATAGCCAGAGAAAGAGAGATAAAGGGGGGCACCATAGCGCGAGAAAGAGAGATAAAGGGGGGCACCATAGCGCGAGAAAGAGAGATAAAGGGGGGCACCATAGCGCGAGAAAGAGAGATAAAGGGGGGCACCATAGCGCGAGAAAGAGAGATAAACGGGGGCACCATAGCGCGAGAAAGAGAGATAAAGGGGGGCACCATAGCGCGAGAAAGAGATAAGGGGGGGGGGGCACCAGAGCCAGAGAAAGAGAGATAAAAGGGGGGGGGGCACCATAGCCAGAGAAAGAGAGATAAAAGGGGGGGGGGGCACCATAGCCAGAGAAAGAGAGATAAAAGGGGGGGGGGGGCACCATAGCCAGAGAAAGAGAGATAAAAGGGGGGGGGGGGGGCACCATAGCGCGAGAATATATATATGTATCCAGAGAGAGAGGAGAGATAAGGGGGAGTCCGAGAGAGAGACAGAAATAAAGGGGGACGCCACAGCGAGAAAAAGCAAGGGAGATAAAAGTGGGGCGCCACAACCAGAAGGGGAGAAAAAGAGAAACAAAGGGGGACCACAGGCAGAAAGAGGTAAAAGAGGGCACCGTACGACGCCAAATCTCCTGCGCAAATCACATACAGTTCTGTCATAACGGCCGAGCGCTTATATCCAGTATGAGGGCTGCAGTAGACAGCTACAAAGAAAGTGGGGTACAGCACAGATATGGGGAGTCAGCACCCACACAGTCAAAGAGAGGCGTGCAGCACCCACACAGTCAAAGAGAGGGGTGCAGCACCCACACAGTCAAAGAGAGGGGTGCAGCACCCACACAGTCAAAGAGAGGGGTGCAGCACCCACACAGTCAAAGAGAGGGGTGCAGCACCCACACAGTAGGGAGCAGACAGAGGGGTTTAGAACCCACAGTCACACAGAAGCAGGTGCACGGCCCAAGTCAGAAAGGGGGCAACATCCAGGTACATACAAAATAGGTGACAAAATAGGTGAGGTGCAGTCACACACAGAGAAATAGAGTCCACATACAGTGGGGTGCAGTCTCTCACACACACACAGTGGGGTGCAGTCTCTCACACACACACAGTGGGGTGCAGTCTCTCACACACACACAGTGGGGTGCAGTCTCTCACACACACACACACAGTGGGGTGCAGTCTCTCACACACACACAGTGGGGTGCAGTCTCACACACACACACAGTGGGGTGCAGTCTCACACACACACACACAGTGGGGTGCAGTCTCACACACACACACACAGTGGGGTGCAGTCTCTCACACACACACATAGTGGGGTGCAGTCTCACACACACACACACAGTGGGGTGCAGTCTCACACACACACACACAGTGGGGTGCAGTCTCACACACACACACACAGTGGGGTGCAGTCTCACACACACACATAGTAGGGTGCAGTCTCACACACACACATAGTAGGGTGCAGTCACACACACACATAGTAGGGTGCAGTCACACACACACATAGTAGGGTGCAGTCTCTCACACACACATAGTAGGGTGCAGTCTCTCACACACAGTGGGGTGCAGTCTCTCACACACACAGTGGGGTGCAGTCTCTCATAGTGGGGTGCAGTCTCACATAGTGGGGTGCAGTCTCTCATAGTGGGGGTGCAGTCTCTCATAGTGGGGGTGCAGTCTCTCATAGTGGGGGTGCAGTCTCTCATAGTGGGGGTGCAGTCTCTCATAGTGGGGGCAGTCTCTCACACACACAGTGGGGTGCAGTCTCTCACTCACACAGTGGGGTGCAGTCTCTCACTCACACAGTGGGGTGCAGTCTCTCACTCACACAGTGGGGTGCAGTCTCACATACACAGTGGGGTGCAGTCTCACACACACAGTGGGGTGCAGTCTCACACACACAGTGGGGTGCAGTCTCACACACACACAGTGGGGTGCAGTCTCACACACACACACACATAGTAGGGTGCAGTCTCACACACACACATAGTAGGGTGCAGTCTCACACACACACATAGTAGGGTGCAGTCTCTCACACACACATAGTAGGGTGCAGTCTCTCACACATAGTAGGGTGCAGTCTCTCACACACACAGTGGGGTGCAGTCTCTCATAGTGGGGTGCAGTCTCACATAGTGGGGTGCAGTCTCTCATAGTGGGGGTGCAGTCTCTCATAGTGGGGGTGCAGTCTCTCATAGTGGGGGTGCAGTCTCTCATAGTGGGGGTGCAGTCTCTCATAGTGGGGGTGCAGTCTCTCACACACACAGTGGGGTGCAGTCTCACATAGTGGGGTGCAGTCTCTCACACACACAGTGGGTGCAGTCTCTCACACACCGGGGGTCCGCACTCACTGGCAGCCGTCTCCCCGGTCGCTGCTCGCTCTCCCCGAGACTCCCGACTCTCCTCTCCGAGCCACAGCATACTGAGCGCCTCACCGTAATCCCCGGCACAGGCGCACTCATTACCGTAATGTCCCGCCCAGCGCGCACTCCGCGCCCTCCCACTCACCTCACGGGACACCCACTCCCCGAGACCGTGACGAGGATGGCCGAGAAGTTTCTGCTTCTTCCCGAGAACTTTCCTCATTCTATATATGCGGGGAAGAGGAACCGCAGCCCTCCCATCACCTGCCTGGACAATCCCTTTAAAACCTCCACCGACAACTTTCTGTTCCTGGGAAAGCTGGGTGACAACCAGTATGGTCGCCATTATGTCCATGGCGATTGTCATACAGCTTTCCTTGACGCCTGAATGATAACCCAAAATGTGCCATGGTAACTGGGCAGCCCTGCCATTGAGGAAAGCTGGGTCTTTATATGTAAATATTATATATCTGTCTCTGGGAAAGCTGGGTGACCACCACAACAGTGCAGCATGACGGGCGACCCAGCTCAGTGGCAGACCTGCTATGTGGTATTACAAGGGCCCTAAGGGGCCCCATCCACACATGGCAGAGCCCTGATGCAGATTTTGCATTGGGCCCAGTTACCCCCTTGCATTACTATGCAGCTTGCCATTCAGGATTCTGGGAAAGCTGGGTGACCGCTACAAGTCTATCTATGGTCTGGGCTCAGAACCGTTCACTATCCTGTAACCAGGGGCAACGAGAAACAATGTAACAGCCTCGCCACATTGTTTCACATGTCCTCAGAAATGTGCATTAGGCCTGGACGTCGGTGCCCGCGGGCAGTGCCAGCTTTCTGCATGGCTTAGTGCATTATGCCGCATTATTCCAGCCCATTCATCCTCCCCTAAAATTCTGCAGGACCTAGGGGTCCATTATACCGTAATGGGCACAGCAGGACCCCCTCCCCCAGCACCATTCATCCCACAGGGCACAAGTCCTCATGTGAACAATGGGAATGCTCTGTTCCTGGAAAAGCTGGGTGACAAATAATGGCCCTTTTACCCTCCCATAAGGCTACATGTACACGACGACAGATAGGGCACAACTACACTGCAACATTTGTCGCGCGACATTTTGTCGCACTAATGTCGCGCAACAATTTTTCTGCGATTTTCTGCGACTGTTGCGTCGCAGTGCGACACCATAGACTGCCATTATAAAAATTGTCGCACGACATTAGTGCAACAAAATGTTGCGCGACAAATGTCGTTGTGTAGACATAGCCTAAGGGTTGTTACTCATCTTCCCCTCATTAGTAACAGCTCTGCTCCAGAATCACAGGCAGATTTCCCAATCAGGACTCTGGGAAAGCAGAGTGACAGACCCAAAATGACTGCATAGATTTTGCATGGGGGGCATTAGATTATTTTCTATACATGTGAAGAGTACAGTCACTCACATGGAGGGTCCTGGCAGTCCTGCCCACAGCAGCCCTATGTAAGGGACACGCTGCCAGTTTACTGCTTCTGCAAACATTCCCTCCCAGTCAGGTTCACACGGGATATACAGGGCAGAAATAATACAGCCCAGGTGGTCTGAGTTCTGATGTGTGTGACCCACTAACCAATAGATACAGAATTGTGAAGAAGAAACACAGATCCCCCATAACAGTGTCATCCACAGATCCCCCATAACAGTGTCATCCACAGATCCCCCATAACAGTGTCATCCACAGATCCCCCATAACAGTGTCATCCACAGATCCCCCATAACAGTGATATCCACAGATCCCCATAACAGTGTCATCCACAGATCCCCCATAACAGTGTCATCCACAGATCCCCCATAACAGTGTCATCCACAGATACCCCATAACAGTGTCATCCACAGATCCTCCATAACAGTGTCATCCACAGATCCTCCATAACAGTGTCATCCACAGATCCTCCATAACAGTGTCATTCACAGATACCCTATAACAGTGTCCTCCACAGATACCCCATAACAGTGTCCTCCACAGATCCCCCTATAACAGTGTCATCCACAGATCCCCATAACAGTATCATCCACAGATCCCCCATAACAGTGTCATCCACAGATCCCCCATAACAGTGTCATCCACAGATACCACATAACAGTGTCATCCACAGATACCCCATAACAGTGTCATCCACAGATACCCCATAACAGTGTCATCCACAGATCATCCATAACAGTGTGTCCTCCACAGATCCCCATAACAGTGTGTCCTCCACAGATCCCCATAACAGTGTGTCCTCCACAGATCCTCCATAACAGTGTCATCCACAGATCCTCCATAACAGTGTCATCCACAGATCCTCCATAACAGTATCATCCACAGATCCCCCATAACAGTGTCATCCACAGATACCCCATAACAGTATCATCCACAGATCCCCCATAACAGTGTCATCCATAGATACTCCATAACAGTGTCTTCCACAGATACCCCATAACAGTATCATCCACAGATCCCCCATAACAGTGTCATCCAGAGATCCCCCATAACAGTGTCATCCACAGATCCCCCATAACAGTGTCACCCACAGATCCCCCATAACAGTGTCACCCACAGATACCCCATAACAGTGTCATCCACAGATACCCCATAACAGTGTCATCCACAGATACCCCATAACAGTATCATCCACAGATCCCCCATAACAGTGTCACCCACAGATCCTACATAACAGTATCATCCACAGATCCCCCATAACAGTGTCATCCACAGATCCCCCATAACAGTGTCATCCACAGATCCCCCATAACAGTGTCCTCCACAGATCCCCATAACAGTATCATCCACAGATCCCCCATAACAGTGTCATCCACAGATCCCCCATAACAGTGTCATCCACAGATCCCCCATAACAGTGTCATCCACAGATCCCCCATAACAGTGTCATCCACAGATCCCCCATAACAGTGTCATCCACAGATCCCCCATAACAGTGTCACCCACAGATCCTACATAACAGTATCATCCACAGATCCCCCATAACAGTGTCATCCACAGATCCCCCATAACAGTGTCATCCACAGATCCCCCATAACAGTGTCATCCACAGATCCTCCATAACAGTATCATCCACAGATCCCCCATAACAGTGTCATCCACAGATCCCCCATAACAGTGTCATCCACAGATCCCCCATAACAGTGTCCTCCACAGATCCCCATAACAGTATCATCCACAGATCCCCCATAACAGTGTCATCCACAGATCCCCCATAACAGTGTGTCATTTTATTATTTTACTTAGATAGTCACAGTGTCTCCATAACAGATCCAGTCATAGCTTTTATATAACAGACACATTCACTGATCCCCCAGCAGCCGGGCACCATAGCTGCCACAATGCTATCATACATGTCTCTGCAGCACAGCAGAGTGCCCCCATAACAAAGCAAGCCAGTAAAGGGAGATTCATTCCTTTGCCCCATCCCCTGGCACCTTTACTCCTATGTGGAGACCCCCGCTGTCCCTCTCCCCTGTACCTCGTGCACCTGTCTGTAGATGAGATGCAGACATGAGCAGAGGAGAGCACAGAGCCCCTCTCCACACGACAGTGACAGATTACAGGAGCCCAAATATTGATCCTGTCTGATCAGCTAATTACCCAGACCTGCAGCTGGCAGATACCTGGCGCCCGCAGAGATCATTGGCATTCTCTTCGGGCACCAAACACTTCTATCAAATGCCCAAGATGTCTACAGTGAGCAAAATACCCAAACTTGTAATATAATATAGTATCCAGGATGGAGACTCCAATGTCATGCAGTTTCTGGGAAAGCTGGGTGACCAGCATCTGTGCCATTAAAACGCCTCTGGGGGCAGGTTCACCCAGCTTTCCCAGAGAGAGATTTCAAGAACAGTAAAATCTGCTATGCTGTGTTAATGTGTTACTGCAAATTTGTAAATTCTGGGAAATTATATACAAGAGACAGTAAATATAACGAACATGTTGAAATGCATGGCGTGGGGAAATGTCATTATAACCAGATAATGTAACCATTCAGGATTATGGGAAAGCTGAGTGCCAACCATTTATGACACCTTCCTCAAGGAAGATCACTCAGCTTTCCCAGAGACAGATATCACAATGAAAGTATATCTGAAATCTAGTGATCCTGGCAGATTGCATGTCAGGATCCCGGAAAAGTTAGGTCCCGACCATTGTGGGTGCATTAAAGGGAGCTATATCAATCATCACCCAGCTTTCCCAAAATTCTGAAACGACAGCAACACACACCTGTCCTCATATCATTGGACAGATTGGTATGGGGTCACCACTGGTGAGCACTCCTGTAATGTTACTTTTAGGGGTTAATCACCCAGCTTTTCCCCAAACTCTGAATGGCAAATCTCCTGCAATGCCCCCTGCCCTCCTAGTATTGTGTGAGCGGACAGATGGGGTTTGGGGCCGCCGCTGGGTATCCCTGTACTGTCAGCCTGCAGGGAATAATCACCCAGCTTTCCTGGGAACAGATATAGTGAGGATTTGATGTCATTATGGTGGATACATGTAGGGGAGGTTGTAGTGGAAGGAAGCGAGACGCAGCGACGCCGCTGATTACAGCGTCGTCCGTAGATTTTGGTTAAGATTATTGTGGCTTCCACTTGAGAAGCAGCAAAACAGGAAAAGCATTAAGCGGAGAGGATCTAGAATCGAGATGATTTATGTAGATTTTAGACTGAGAATCAGACAAGCACCTCTCCCTTTACCACAGGATGATTAGACGGTCCGCTCCTGGGCGATGGGCAGCAGAATTTCATGTATTTCGATAACTAGCATCTTGGTGAACATTTCAAATAAGAATATGATGCTTTGGATTAGGCCTCTTGCACACGACCGTGTGGCTTTTTCAGTGTTTTGCAGTCCGTTTTAAACGGATACGTTTTTTTTTTGTTTCAGTAGTGTTTCTGTTCCGTTTTGCCCTTCCGTTTTTCTGTTTGGTTTCCATTTTTTGCGGATCGGAAACGGAAGCATGGCATATACAGTATACAGTAATTACATAGAAAAATTTTCAATAGATGGTTCCGCAAAAACGGAACGGATACGGAAGACACACGGATGCATTCCGTATCAGTTCCGTATTTTTTTTTTTACAGCCCCATTGACTTGAATGGAGCCACGGAACGTGATTTGTGGGCAATAATAGGACATGTTCTATCTTTGAACGGAACAGAAATACGGAAACGGAAGGCATACGTAGTACATTCAGTTTTTTTTTTGTGGACCCATTGAAATGAATGTTTCTGTATACGGACCGTATACGGAACGCAAAAAACAGAACGGAAATGAAAAAAAAAAGTTTGTGTGCAAGAGGCCTTAGCGCTCGTTCACACGAACGTATGCTGCCCGTTGCCGTATTGCGGACCGCATTTGCGGATCCACAATACACAGGCACCGTTCCATGTGCATTTCGTATCACGGATGCGGACCCATTCACTTCAATGGGTCTGCAAATCTGGAGATGCGGAACGGTGTGGAACGTAAGCACGGAACACTACGGAAGCCCCAGGGCATAATCTGTAACAGGGGCCCCAACTTTCCATGTGCCATTTATAATGCTTTGGCCTTCTGGACCCCTTCAGGTGCCTCTACACCCCCTACACCTTGACCCTGGGAATCGCCCATCTGCTCACTGTTTAGGTTATGTTCTTCCTGTATTTGCTGTTACAGAATTGTTTCAAGATTGTAACATCTTGTGTTTTCTCATTTTCTTCCCACACTTGGAAGTATGTTAACCGGCTCCTATCTGGACTACCTTGGATACAAATTAGGAGACTTTACCCTACAGCTCTGCAGAACTGTTTACTGCACTGTAAACATTGGGGGCCTGATGCAACCGTTACCGCCATTACCTACTTTGTTAGGGATGTCCTCCATTTATTTTTCTTATGCTTATAAGGGAATACTCCTAATTTCTGCAGTCCTCATGTGCCACCGCAGACCATATCCTTACTGCAGAGATAGGTGGCTCCTGAGTGTGAGGAGGACTGCAGAAATGAGGAACCTGGTCTGAGGTCTGGATTTGTTTAGGGGTTCTTATTCATTTTGGGGTGTGTTGCAGTTGCAGCAGGTTGAGGGCCTATGCTAACAAATGCCTGCCATGTTAATTCCTCTCTAGTAAAATAGCCATCAGATCTACTCTGATACAACTCTACTACACCAGTCATCAGTTCTGCCCTGATACAACTCTACTACACCAGTCATCAGTTCTGCCCTGATACAACTCTACTACACCAGTCATCAGTTCTGCCCTGATACAACTCTACTACACCAGTTTCCAGTTCTACTCTGCTACAGTTCTGCTGCACTGGCCATCAGTTCTACTCTGCTCCAACTTTGCTCTACTTGTTTCTAGTTCTACTCTGCTACAATTGTGCTACACTGGCCATCAGTTCTACATGCTACAGCTCTGCTCCATCAGTTAACAGTTCTACTCTGCTCCACCAGTCTCCAGTTCTACTCTGCTACAATTGTGCTACACTGGCCATCAGTTCTACATGCTACAGCTCTGCTCCACCAGTCTCCAGTTCTACTCTGCTACAATTCTGGCCATCTGTTCTACTCTAATACAACTCTGCTACACCATTCTCCAGTTCTACTCTGCCACAATTCTGCTACATTCACCATTATCTTCACTCTGCAACAACTCGGCTACACCAGCCATTAGCTCTGCTCCGTTTCAGCTCCACCACATTGGTAACCAGAATATCTCCGCTACATCTGTCTTCTGTCCGAATCTGCTGTATGGGATCCCCTGCTCCGCTACACCGGGTCGCGTGCTTTGCTACATGGGCTTTTCAGCTGTGCTACATGTGTCTTCCTGCCCCGCTACACCTATCCCTGTTGCTCTTCCCGACATGCAGTTTACCAGATCCACCTCACCAGCTGAGAAGTTAGCCAATCGCTACCTCCAGGGGGCCTGGCTGCAGGGGCCTTTTCTAGCCAGGACAGGAAGTGCAGAGCAGCCAGGACCACAACAGCTGCGGCAGGGAACAGTGACAGTGTGTTACCCCTTCCGGGATTTTTTGTGTGAATATTTTAGGAACGTTTACAATAGATGTTACAGATTTGACAATATTTTAGAAAAGTTTGGATGATCAACAAGTGACAAACGCTGCAGTGCGGCCCAGGTTATACAGATGCATTGTATGGTGTCACGCAGAGCCGCCGCCATCTCTCCCGCTGATGGATTCTTTATTACACACCGATTTCTTTGAGATTACTTTGACTCAAGTTCATTATTTATTCCTCTCCGCATTCCCTATGAATCCAGAAGGTGCAGTCATTTCAGATTATTCCGGCGGTTTGTCTGCATAAGTAATAATCTATTACCGACCGATCGTCTTTTTTTCCCACTTTTCCGGTTATTGCTCTTGTCTTTAATGACAGGATGTGATTTTATTTTAAAAGGTTTTTCCCACAAGTAATATTTTAGAGAGCGATCTCCATCCGCTGTTTTGCCAGTGTTGGGCTGGGAGTTGTACATTAGTCGGAGTCCCATTAGTCGGAGACCACCATATCTATATGATTACCAACCCTCTGCCAGTAAACGGGGGACTGCTGGACACAATTGTTTTCAGGACTGTGGGGGCCCAGCAGTCCCAAGAGGTGGCTTGTCCCTTATTCCTGCTGGATGGTTAGGCTAGAGCTTTTGCTAGGACTTAGGGTTTTCCTTGTGGTTAGGTAATAAAGCGTATATTCTAGACCAGGGATCAGCAACCTTTGACACTCCAGCTGTTGTGAAACTACAACTCCCAGCATGTATACTTACTCAGCTCAGCTGTTCTTGTAACTACCATAGAAGTGAAAGGAGGATTCTGGGAGTTGTAGTTCCAGAACAGCTGGAGTGCCGAAGGTTGCCGATCCCTGTTCTAGACCCTGGTGTCCAAAGTTTTGCACTCTTTTCCCCGGAGTCCAGTGATTTAGTACAGTAGTCCCTAGTGTATGGTGGTTTATATATAATCGTAGCCCCTGGTATCCTGTGGTTCAGGACCGTCCTGCACTATGTCAAGTGGTTTAGGCTAGTTTCACACTGGCGGCAGGGTGTTCCGGCGGGTGAACAGCCTGTCGGATCCGTCCTGCCGCTAGTTCACATGTGCCCTCGGACTGCCACTCCATCCCCATTGACTATAATAGGGGCGGGGGGCAGAGTTCCAGTGGCGGCAGGGCAGCGCACGGCGAGAGGCACCCGGACTAAAAGTACTGCATGTCGCCGTGCGCTGCCGGAACTCCGCCCCCCACCCTCATCATAGTCAATGGGGACGGAGTGGCAGTCCGGGGGCACACTTGAACTAGCAGCAGGACAGATCCGACAGGCTGTTCACCCGCCGGAACAGCCTGCTGGACTCCCCTGCCGCTAGTGTGAAAGTACCCTTAGCCCCCTAGTCCCTGGTGTCTAGTGACTTACTATCCTATTCCCCCTATCTAATAAAGTGCCTCAGTCCCTGGAGTCTAGTGGTTTATTGCTCAAGTCCATAGTTTCTAGTAATTTAGTACCGCAAAATACTTAGGGGGCAATAGAGGGGACATCATAATTACATCTATGAAGAAAATCATAACTACTGGGGGGGGGGGGGCACTTAAGGGGGCCTTATTACTACTTGGAAAACCTCAGGGGGCATTATTATCAATGGGAACACTTTAGGGGGCCTTATTTCTACTAGGGTCACTTTAGGGGGCCTTATTACTACTGGGGCACTTAAGGGGGCATCATTTAACTGGGGACACTTTAGGGGGCCTTAGTTCTACTAGGGGGAACTTTAAGGGGCCTTATTACTATTGGAGAACGTTAGGGGGCCTTATTTCTACTAGGGCACTTTAGGGGACCCTATTATCACTGGGGGGCACGTTAGGAGGACTTATTACTACTGGGGACATTTTTGGGAGCCTAATTACTGCTGGAGCACTTACTATGCTCACTTTTGGGAAGCTTTAACACTACTGAGAGTTACTACCAGGTGTTCTGTGGGGGAATGACTATTATGATTGGGCACAATATGGAGGGCACCACTACTAATGGGCACTCTCAGAGAGCATTATCACTGTAGGGGGCACTAGCAATGAGGGCACTGTAGGAGAGAATTATAATTGGTGGGACTTTTGGGACCACTATAAGTATGGGGGGGACTATCTGTCTGCAGTATAGTGTTTGGGGGCATTGGGGAGCACAGCAGGCACAGTATTGGGGGTAGCAGCAGGATAACACTGTTGAGGCACCGGGAGTGAGAAATCTAAGATGTCTGTGCGGTAAACTCTGCAGAAACGATACGTGGCTAAAAGATGTCATCATGGTGGTCTGCTCCCAATGGAGAAGATAAGGGTAGATAATGTAATTGGTTTGTGGTGCTGTATTCTCCTGTATGTTTGGTAGTGCGGGATGTAATGTCTATACAAATATGCCATTATCGCTGGCCTGTGTGTTTTACAATGCCAGGGCTGACTTTCACTCCCAGTCCGACCCAGAGCGCTGCAGCGATAATTCAGCACTTTACCTTGGTTAAAGCATAACCGCTCCTGCACTTAGAGCCGCCAGAGATCAAGATCATATGATGGATATAGATTATTGACTCTTACTAATTGCACGATAGCAGCCGGTATTCTCCCTTTGCCCCATGCTGGTGGAGGAGCAGCGTGGCAGCCGCAGGTCACAGGGACATTGACCGAGCACTTTGCACATCATTCGGTTATTTTCGGAGCCCATATCCTTTATACTCTGACACCTTCAATTTCCCCTGATTGTCAGCGCTTCAGCTTCAGCATAAAAAATGTGACAGTGGATGTTCAGAAATCCGCATCCTGTCGCCATCACTTCCTCTGAGAGAGCCAAGGACACCCAAAGATTAAAATTCGGGTGGGTGGGGGGCTGCTACGACTATTGCAACTGTTTATTTGTCTCGGTTGCTGGACTTGGCTGACATTGGTCTCAGGATTGGGGAGCGCTGATGATGACGTCACAATATTCCCAAATTTCCAGGGAAATTCCCTGCAATTGTTTCATGCAGGAAACGTCCGTCCCTTTAAATTTAAGAGATAAAATGATCAGTCCTTGACCACTGATACGGCCGCCATATCAGTCACCCAGCTTTCCCAGGTGGCACACCTTTGTATGTTACGGTGGGCGCTCTGCTGAGGTCATCCAGCCTGTCTCTCTGTCTCTCCAGCTTTAAAACTAGTCATCTCTCTCTAAGACGACCTTGCACCATGGAATCCCGGACAGGATTGCTATGGCGGACAAGGGCCTATGGAAAATATATATCTTACATGATATTTTCATCTCTGAATCATTTCAATTTATTGGCTGATTTGAACCCTACTGCAATTTTAACTGAGTTCACCTGAGTATTTTTATGGTAGTTGCAATTTATTACCATAAGGGCTTGTTCACACGAACGTATGGGTTCCGTTCCCTGCATTGGGGCTGCAATTTGCGGTCCGCAATGCACGGAGAACGTTCGTGAGGACTCCGGGATGGATCCAGACCCATTCAACTTGAATGGGTCCGCATCCATCTGTTCCACAAAAAGATAGGACACGTTCTATCTTTGTGCGGAACGGAACCCCTCAGAAGTACTCTGCACTTCAGTTGGTTTTTTTTTTGCGGATCGATTGTAACAATGCCTAAAACGGACAAGAATATCCCATGTTCTATTTTTTTTTTTGCAGGGCTACGGAATCGACATACTGATGCGAACGTAAATGGAAAAAAATTACTTTCGTATGCAAGAGGCCTTTTAGGTATAAACCCTCCTGCAACTTTTACTAAATGCACAAAGTTATTTATATGGTATTTGACAAGTGCAATATATTTTTTATATAAAATGTTTATATATTTATATGTTTACTATTATAAAATGTATATAATGTTATAATATCTATACAGTATTTATCAAGGTAAAGCCTCCTGCAACTCTTACTAAATGCACAAAGGTATTTGTATGGTATGTGACCGATGTATTTACCCTTATTTGGTATTAAACTCTTCTGCAACTTTTACTAAACACCTTGAGGTGGTGCAATGTGTTATCCTTTACAATATAAACTGCAACTTTTACTAAGTACACAAAGGGCCTTTGGCAGTGTAATGTATTACTCTTAGGGCTCGTTCACACAAACGTTTTTTGAGCTCCGTATACGGTCCATATACAGAACCATTCATTGGTAATAAAAACGGAATGTACTCCGTATGCATTCTGTTTCCACATTTCCGTATTTACGTTCAAAGATAGAACATGTCCTATTATTGCCTGCAAATCACGTTCCGTAGCTCCATTCAAGTCAATGGGTCCGCAAAAAAAAAAAAAAAAGAACACATACGGAATGTACTTGTTTTTGCGGAACAGTCTATTGAAAATGTTATGCCCAGCCCAATTTTTTCTATGTAATTACTGTATACTGTGTATGCCATATGGAAAGACGGAATGGAAAAACGGAATAGAACCGGAAACACTACTGAAACAAAAAAACGGAAAAACTGATCTGTTGAAAACGGCCTGCAAAACACTGAAAAAGCAATACGGTCGTGTGAACAAGTCCTTATTGGTAACCCCCCCCCCGCAACTTTTACTAAGTGCACAATGGTATTTGTATGGCATTTGGCAGTGCAGTGTATTACTCTTGTTAGTATGAACCCCCTGCAACTTTCACTGAATACACTAAGGTATTTGTATGGCATTTGGCAGTACAGCGTAATACCCTTTTTCGGAATAAACCCTCCTGCAACTTTTACTAAATACGCTAAAGTATTTGTAGGCATTTAGCTATGTAATTTATTACCCTGATAGGTATAAACCCCCTGTAACAATTTAGAAGTGCACTAATATTTGTATGGCTGTATTTCGCTTAATCTTTCAGCCTTCTTTTAATAATAGAAGCCTATAGTTGGAAGATAAGTCATTGACTTCTATCCCAGGGTGTTGTGGGCATGCTCATAGTTCACTGTGCAGGGAAGGGGAGGAGGTGAGCTGTGACATCACCTATCGTGAATGATGGCACCTGTGTTATCTATCTATCTATCTCATACCTTGTAATCCTGACTGTGATGATAATGAAATGACTGCTTAAGTGTCAGTCAATTAGGGAGCTCAGTGTGAAAACTGCCTGACTTCAGGATTTCTTTAAGAATAGACATAGACATGACAAATTATAAATAAAAAAACACCAACAATGTATAAAAAAAATATGTTTAGCTGAAGAACTGATTTAGAACATGAGGTCTTTTCCCGATGTTTATGTAAGAAGAAAATGGCAGCCAGCAGATAGACACGGATCACGCGGAGCGCGCCGAGCCGCCGTAATCCCAGGAATTTAATATGAGTATAGCAGGTTGAAAACAATGGTAATAGCAAACCGGAGGAAGCGAAATAAACCCCTCCACGCGGCACAATTGTCACCTTCTTCTGGGGGAGATAATGTTTTCAGACCTGCATGTCTAATGACTGGTACGAGATGAGTCACTTTCTGAAGACAGTCACAAGAATACAAATGTGTCTGCAGGTTGGTGAGCGCGGCCAGGCCTGATGGGAAAGTAATAGATAGCAAGACGATGGATGGCTGGCCGCAATCACATACAATCAGTGCAGTGACATCGGTTAATTAGCGGTGTCCGCCACGTTCCAGGTACATGCACCAACTGGAAAGATGGAGGAACAGCAGCTTTGAAGATTGCCGTTTCAGGATCTGTTCAGATGCAGCAGATTTGTGGCCCCCATTCCTGCAGATTCACCCGTACTCTCCAGGAATGCACAATATAGACCTAAAAGCTACCGGGCACAATGTTTCTTTTTAATAAAATAAACTTAAACGACCATTAAAAATCTGAAAACCGTTTCTCAATATCTTACTTCTTGACTGAGATATATTTACTTGAAAGTACAGACTTGAAGCCTGAGGCTGCACTACTGAGACAGCACGATGACAACATTTCCTCTTCTAATTTCTGATGAGCTACAAAGTCGTCATGGAAACTTTTTGTGTAGTGAACATGTGTCCATGGCAACACTGCACCTGTAAGAAATGAGAAGACGTGCAGTCATTCAGGACCTGTCAGTAGTGCAGCCTCAATATGTCTATCCATACTAATGGGGGTATATGTACGCTGTGTAAGGTGAACCCTTCCTCCAAATCTGCAGGGCTCAGCATGACTATGTATTACTGGGTTACCCATTGCTTTTATTGGGGTTCTTACCAGCTATTCGGATGGGACAACTTAAAGGGATTGTCCGGACGCTCAGTAAAAAAAAAAAAGAGTGATAGAAAGAAACAAAACAAGTCACCTTGACCTCACCGATTCTAGAGCTCGCCGGCCGGCCTCTGCCTCCTGACACACAGGAAATGCCCGCTCAGCCAATCACTGAGCCTCGTGTCCAGAGGCAGCAGGAAGCGGAGACCAATGAGAAACTCAGTGATTGTCAGAAGGGGAGCGGCCGGGGATCGGTGGAGGTGAGGTTAAAGGGGTTGTGTCACTTCACACTTTGGTGGCCTATCGCTAGGATGTCAGATAGATGCGGTCCCGCCTCGGCTATTTTTAGAACTCCCATAGAACTGAATGGAGGGTGGCCGGCTTGTAGGGTGCCACCCAATGTCACGTCTGTCACATGACCAGGACAGATCCGTATCCACTGGGAGTACAAAATGATGGATCCCATTCACTGACTGCAAGGAAATAACTGATACACAAAGTATATTAGAAAGTTGGAAGATTTCCCTTTGTGCAGTGAATGCCCTTCATTGGATGAATCTGGAATACCCCTTTAAAGGGTCTTGGATCCTCTTAAAGGGCATCTGTCAGCAGTTTTGTTCCTATGACACTGGCTGACCGTGTTCATATGTGCCTACATTGCTGAGAAAAATTATGTTTTATTGTATGCAAATGAGCCTCTAGGAGCAACGGGGGCGTTGTCATTACCCCTAGAGGCTCTGTTCTCTTTGTAGCTGCCGCGCCTGGCCCTGACTCAAACAAAGTGCAGAGGGTGCAACATTTGCAGAGAGAGCAGAGCCTCTAGGTGTAACGGCAACGCCCCCGTTGCTCCTAGAGGCTCATTTGCATATAATAAAACATCATTTTTCTCAGCAATGCGGGGACACATATGAACATGGGACCAACATAGATGCCTTCAGCTGCCGAGCGCCAATGTAACAGCGCAGCCAGTGTCATAGGTACAAAACTGCTGACAGATGCCCTTTAAGATTGGTTGTCACACGAGAGAGCCCCCGTCTACAGGTACTTACTGTAAAAGTCACAGAGGGGCGAGCCAGCTGGTAGGTGGAGGGGGCATCTCTCCCCCTTTCTGACCATAATTACATGTGGACGTACAGTGGGGGCTCCGGCTGCGCAGGGGGGTGCAGTCCCTTTAATAGCGGAGGGTGAATTAATGACTTCTATTTACTGGGGATTTAACACTCATTTCCTGCAAAGTTCTCTGCAGGTTCTTCATTATCAGAAGTGTCAGAGAAGGATCCTCCAGAGACGGGAGGTGTCAGTGAGCCGTCATCTGTAGGATCCTGCGTTCCGACATCGTCTTTCACGACAAGTGAAGATGGGCAGAGTTGTCAGATGCCGGAACTCTTGATGCTGAAGGATGGAACGGTTTCACCTAAAATAAAGAATGATCCCGGAGTTTTCAGATTTTATTCCACCGTCTCTGTAATCTTGGTCTCTTACACCAGTAACCGATACTAAATGACAACTTCTAGCGGCTGCCGCTCATTGCCATCGTCAGTTATTGTCTCAGGCCATGAATCGTTACATCCCTCGTCTGCCTGTGTCAGTCTTCACTGCAGGGAGGTTTTTACACCTATAAGGATAATCTATGAAGAACGGATGATGGGGACGAATAGTGCAGCTCGACCTTGTTAGATAGAGAAGTAATAGAGTGTATGGTGTTGGATAAGGTGAGAAGTGAGGTGTGTATTGACTGATACCAGATTATATATTGGGACACAGTGAGGGGTTGTATCTGGCACGGCAGGTATTTTCCTCCTAGCATGTGCTGCTGGGCTGGTGAGGAGTTTAAGTGCCAGTCTGGGTTTTGGCAGCACCTGGCTGTCCTTAAATAGGCAGCTGGGCTCAGCAGCGATGTCTCTGTTTTTAGGATCTGAGGCTTTGTGCCATGCTGGAGGGCTGAGAGCCGCACGCTGGGGAAACAGGCCCCCTAAAACCTGCTGTGGACTACTGGAGCCAGAACTGCCAGCAAGGGGACTTGTGTTATATGAACTTTCCATTGTGTGTGAATTAACACCAAGACTGCAAAGTTACTGCTGTTTTGTGCAATTGCCTCAAGTGTGAATAAACACTGACGTTGTGAGTGAAGAACTTGTATTTTGCCTCTGTACTGCGCCCGCTTACCCTGTCTACCAGAGCGAAACCCCACAAATATATATATGAGATAGATAGACGAATTCCGCACCTCTCCAAGATTATTAACAAGTATAAAAAATACATAAAAATCACCAACATGAACGGATGCCACGTTTCAGTCCTCACACAGGACCGTTCTCAAGCCCGCTTGCATCAGGATGGGTGAACACTGGCACACATTTTTGTCTTAATTGCCTGGGGTTTTGTGCTGTAGATAGATAGATAGATAGATAGATGGGAGATACATAGATATTAGATAGATATGAGATAGATAGATAGATAGATAGAAGAGATAGATAGATAGATAGGAGATACATAGATATTAGATAGATAGGAGAAGGACCAGCAAAAACACTTCTGTCACGATAATACAACCGTCTGCTTCCATCATGAACAGATGCAGTTGTATTATTTCTAAAATGGCAATGACGGATCCGTCTTGCTCCGCACCCCAGGACGCACTCAAAAACGTTACTTGCAGCGCTTTTGTGTGCCTCATGGGAACGCAATGAAACAGAACAGAATGCATTCTGGTGCACCCCACTCCCTTCAGTTCAGTTTTGTCCCCATTGACAATGAATAGGGACAAAACGGAAGCGTTTTCCTCCCCTATTGAGGTCTCAATAGCAGAAAGAGAAAGCGCAGATGTAAAAGTAGCCATAATGTGACCAAGGACAACATCTGCATTGAGTTTGTACGTTCTCCCCTTGTTTGTGTGGGTTTTCTCCAGGTTCTCCGGTTTCTCACGCTCCATACAGTACTGATGGGGACCTTAGATTGTGAGCCCCTTTGGGGCCAGGAAGTGCTGATATTGTCTGTCAAGGGCTGCGGAATATGTCAGCGCTATATAAGTGAGTAAAATAAAAAATATAGTGGAAGCTTACACACTGGATACATTGTATCAGTGCACTGGGGTGTATTATGGGAATGTTACCAATAATAATAGGAGATAAAGCAGGAGAAGGAGCGGCGGTCAGAGAGGGTTCGGCTGCACGGACCTCACTTGTCAAGATGGAATTTGGAAGAAAATATTATTTCAGAAGCAGCACATGGACTGGAGACCTGTCCTCCCCCTGTGAGTAGCTCCTGCAGCACAAGCTCTAATATTTGGGTTCATTCTTTATATTGCATCTCTAGGCAGAACCATGGCTCCTGCTGAAGCTGGAGTGCAGGCCATTTTGGTTAAAACACAAATTTTCCAGAAAAAAAGCTGCCTACTTATAGAGAAATGCAGGAGCCAGTATCGCATGACTACTTACGTACCTAGATTTGCTAGTATTCAGGACACTAGGAAAGCTGGGTGTCAGTCTTTTCGGGAGCTGTACTGGAGGCCATATTAGCTTTCAATCATCTTTACAAGATACAGTTATAATCAAAAACGGACTTTTCTCAGCCCCCTTGTAGAAGAAACCGCTATCTAGTGCAATGGGTCAGGCTCCGTCTTCCATCTGGTCTCTCAAGATGCAGTTGATACTGGCCTACAGAACTTGACATATTTTCATAACTTTTTTATTTGTATTTTTCCTTATATCGTTTTTTGTAGCATATTTGCAGTTTTACCCTTTATGACATATTTTCTGTATCTACATTATAACATTTTACATATTCCAAGAATACTATGGTTTTGGACAGATAGGCTCAGGTAGTATCTTCCCAATGTTTTTTTCCCCAGTTTGGACCACCATGTAAACCAGTCCCTCAGGTTTGTTTCCATCCTGTTAGACTGTATCCATCCAAACCCATGATGCCCTGCTCCTTTCTCTGCTCCAGCTCCTCCCCTAACACCCTGCTAGTTTATAGCTCCTCCCAACCATTTAGTTACATAGACATTCTCCTGTCATGGCCCCGCCCATGGACACAGCATCACAGGAAATAAGAAAGAGGTGTATGGACATGATCATGTGACCAGGAGCAATAAAGGGAAAAGAAAAACATTACAAAACTACAGCTACCTGCACAAATGATTATTTTAAAGGACATTTATACAAACTAGAAAACCCCTTTAATTTTCCTTACACACAGGAATTTGCACTGGTGTTTTTTTTTTTTGGGGGGGACACTGTAAAAATGCCAGTATAACTGCATGCATTATATTCACCTGCATTGTTTTCCCCCCGCTATATTTCAGCTATTTTTGCAAGCCCCTGATGTTTTCTTCATGACGATTTTTTTCCCCTATAGAAAAGTTGAGGAAAAAATGCCAGTAGCATAAAAAATAACAAAAAAAAAAAAGGGTAGCGTGTCTTACATTTCACAGTTCTCATAGAACTTCAGCCAACCATTGGAGGTGCTGAACACTACAAAAAATGCAAAAGGACAAGAAAAAGTCACCAAAAAACTACACATGAAGCCTCCTTGAAGGCATGTTTTTTTGGCGCACTCAGAATTCCATGCGTTGTATGAATGACGTAGGTTGTTTATGTTTTCTGACTTATTTAATAAATCTGGTTCAGTTTTTATACAGATTGTTTATTTTTTTTAATTTTGCAACATTTTATTCCAGTGCCTCACTGCATGTCCATGTAAGATACACAGGGAACACAACACGGTATCACCGCACATACATCCTCAGGGAGCCCTCAGGGGTCTTCTCTTTTATCAGAATCTGGAATGACAGATGCCAGATGATAAAAATACTACAGAATACTGTTCTTCACTGTTAAAAAACTACATCTCTCAGTATGCTAGGGGGAATAGTCTTTGCAACAGCTGGAGAACCACAATTTAGGGAAATGTGGATCTGGACATGAAACCTTCCAGTGACACAATACATACAGCCAGGTCCATAAATATTGGGACATCGACACAATTGTAACATTTTTGGCTCTTATACACCACCACAATGGATTTGAAATGAAACAAACAAGATGGGCTTTACCTGCAGACTGTCAGCTTTACCTGCAGACTGTCAGCTTTAATTTGAGGGAATTTACATACAAATCAGGTGAACGGTGCAGGAATTACAACAGTTTGCATATGTGCCTCCCACTTGTTATGGGACCAAAAGTAATGGGACAATTGGCTTCTCAGCTGTTCCATGGCCAGGTGTGCGTTATTCCCTCATTATCCCAATTACAATGAGCAGATAAAAGGTCCAGAGTTAATTTCCAGTCTTCTATTTGCTATTTGCATTTGGAATCTGTTGCTGTCAACTCTCAAGATGAGATGCAAAGAGCTGTCACCATCAGTGAAGCCATCATTAGGCTGAAAAAACACAACAAACCCATCAGAGAGATAGCAAAAACATTAGGAGCGGCCAAAACAACTGTTTCGAACATTCTTAAAAAGAAGGAACGCACCGGTGAGCTCAGCAACACCAAAAGACCCGGAAGACCACGGAAAACAACTGTGGTGGATGACCGAAGAATTATTTCACTGGTGAAGAAAACACCCTTCACAGCAGTTGGCCGGATCAAGAACACTCTCCAGGAGGTAGGTGTATGTGTGTCAAAGTCACCAATCAGGAGAAGACTTCACCAGAGTGAATACAGAGGGTTCACCACAGGATGGAAACCATTGGTGAGCCTCAAATACAGGAAGGCCAGATTGGAGTTTGCCAAACGACATCTAAAAAAGCCTTCACAGTTCTGGAACAACATCCTATGAACAGATGAGACCAAGATCAACTTGTACCAGAGTGATGGGAAGAGAAGAGTCTGGAGAAGGAAAGGAGCTGCTCATGGTCCTAAGCATACCACCTCATCAGTGACGCATGGTGGTGGTAGTGTCATGGCGTGGGCATGTATGGCTGCCAATGGAACTGCTTCTCTTGTATTTATTGATGATGTCAAAAGCCGCAGGATGAATTCTGAAGTGTTTCGGGCAAAATTATCTGCTCATATTCAGCCAAATGCTTCAGAACTCATTGGACGGCGCTTCACAGTGCAGATGGACAATGACCCAAAGCACAAAGCATCCTGCAAAAGCAACCAAAGAGTTTTTTTAAGGGAAAGAAGTGGAATGTTCTGCAATGGCCGAGTCAATCACCGGACCTGAATCCGATTGAGCTGCATTTCACTTGCTGAAGACAAAACTGAAGGGAAAATGCCCCAAGAAGAAGCAGGAACTGAAGACAGTTGCAGTACAGGCCGGGCAGAGCATCACCAGGGATGAGACCAGCGTCTGGTGATGTCTATGCGTTCCAGACTTCAGGCTGTAATTGACTGCAAAGGATTTGCAACCAAGTATTAAAAAGTGAAAGTTTGATTTATGATTATTATTCTGCCCCATTACTTTTGGTCCCTTAACAAGTGGGAGGCACAGATGCAAACTGCTGTAATTCCTGCACCGTTCACCTGGTTTGGTTGTAAATGCCCTCAAATTACAGCTGACAGTCTGCAGGTAAAGCACATCTTGTCCATTTCATTTCAAATCCATTGTGGTGGTGTATAGAGCCAAAAATGTTAGAACTGTGTCCATGTCCCAATATATATGGACCTGACTGTAGATATTGGTAATTCTCATGGATTATATCCCCCATCCTCCAAGGATCCCACAGCGGACATTACACTGTGCCAGGTGGTACCTGCCAGACCAGGTTTTCTGCCACTACTCAGCGCCGTAGTCTCACTGGTTTCTGTAAATAAAGATACCTTTTAATGGCTAACTGAAAACATGATGACACAATTGCAAGCTTTCGAGGCTTCTTGGCCTTTCCAAGATATATTTTGGGTTTAATATAAGTATTTATGATGTGTACTTTATGCTTCTGCTGTTGCAGAGCTATAATTATGCACTCTGGGACCAGCATAGAGTGCAGCCATCACTCGCCTTCAGTGACTACCCCTAAATCAGTACTTTATGTTGTGACATTAAAAGTCCCTGCATACAAATGAGTCTGACTCCCCTGAAGACCCCGGCCTGAAGTCTGTATCTGCTGCCTGGGATGCTGAACATTGCTTTTACTCCTGGTTTTGATTGTTTTTAGAACTTGGAGCTGCACGATTTACTGTGACAACATATAATTCCGCCATACAGTGCCTACATAATATCACCGTATGAAGCACCCATATAATTCTGCCATACAGTGCGCCCATATAATATCACTGACACCCGATCCACCAATTAACCAGTATATGAAGCAGCCAGCAGTAGGGGAGACAGTAAATATGCCCCGAAGGAGGGAGTCTGTGAAACGCAGGTCGGGTCTTGCTCTCCGTACGCCGGTCGGTGTAGTTCTGTTCCGCTGTGGCTCCAGGACGGCTGCACGTTTCTCAGGGGTAGATTGGTGACTATTTGCTGTGTTCTTACACCTCGTGTGTCTCCCACTTGGGATCTAGGATACTTCCATTATTGGAACGTCAGCTTCATATCTGCCATTGACTACGGTATAACATATGATAACATCTTGGTATTTATACACTGATGGCATATTTACTGTCTCCCCTACTGCTGGCTACTGGTTAATGGGTGGATCGGGAAGGGGGGTTATCTTCTATGTACAGCTCATCCAGCCTGTTGGTATTTACTGTATTTGGAACCCCGTGTTATTTACAGCCACCATTGGGGGCAGCATACTGACCCAAGTGACCCAGTTTATGAGGGGAGGGCTTTCTTCCATTTCATAGCACGTTTTATCATTATTGCTTATGATTATGTATCTGATGCCCTTTTTGGATGATCTAATAAAGATGTATTCTTGTCATTTGTGTGGCTCTAATTATTTAGGAGTTTTTTTTATATGTTTTATATTTTGTTCAATTGTTGGCGGTTGTATAATACAGTCCTGATCAAAAGTTTAAGACCACTTGAAAAATTGCAAAAAAATCCTATTTAGCACGGCTGGATCTTAACAAGGTTCCAAGTAGAGCTTCAACATGCAACAAGAAGAGATGGGAGTGAGACAAAACATTTTTTGAGCATTCAATTGAAAACAACGAATAAACTGAAACAGGCTGTTTTTCAGCTGATCAAAAGTTTAGGACCACATCTCCCAAAAAAAAAACGAAACCCCCCCAAAACAGAAATCCAACTTCCAAACATGACCTCAGTACTGAGTAGCTCCGCCGGTATTGTCTCGCCATGAGGTGAGTGGGAACATTTCTCCAAGTGGTGAAGACGGCCGCACGAAGGCCATCTACTGTCTGGAACTGTTGTCCATTTTTGTAAACTTCCCTTGCCATCCATTCCCAAAGGTTCTCAATTGGATTTAGATCAGGGGAACACGCAGGATGGGCCAAAAGAGTGATGTTATTCTCCTGGAAGAAGTCCCTTGTCCCGCGGGCATTGTGTACTGTAGCGTTGTCCTGTTACCACACAGGCGAGGGCCCTCAGCCATGAGGAATGCTCTCTGCAACATCTGGACATAGCCAGCGGCCGTTTGACGCCCTGCACTTCCTGAAGCTCCAATGTTCCACTGAAGGAAAAAGCACCCCAGACCATTATGGCGCCCCCTCCACTGTGGCACGTAGAAAACATCTCAGGTGGGATCTGCTTGTCATGCCAGTGACGTTGGAAACCACCAGGACCATCAAGGTAAAAAAAAAATCTCATCGGAGAATAAAACTTTCTTCCACCTTTGAATGTCCCATGTTTGGTGCTCTCCTGCAAAGTCCAAACGAGCAGTTCTGTGGCATTCAAGGAGACGAGGTCTTTGAAGAGGTTTTTGTTTTTGAAGCCCTTCAGTCTCAGATGCCGTCTGATGGTTATGGGGCTGCAGTCAGCACCAGTAAGGGCCTTAATTTGGGTCGAGGATCCAGTGTCTTGACGGACAGCCAATTGGATCCTCCGGCTCAGTGCTGATGACATTTTTTGGGGTCTTCCACTTGACTTTTTTGTTTTTGTTCCATAACCCTCAGGATCATTTAAGAAATTCCAAATGTCTTACTGCGTCCCACCTCAGCAGCGATGGCGCGCTGTGAGAGACCACCCGACCACGTTCAAAAAGGGAGAGTTTTTTGGCCTTTGCCATCACAACGTGTGACTACCTGACAGAAAACGACAATGAATCCACATCTTTGCACAGATTTGGCCTTTTAAAGGCATGTGGTCCTAAACTATGGATCAGCTGAAAAACAGCCTGTTTCAGTTTATTCGTTATTTTCAATTAATTGAATGTTTTGTCTCACTCCCATTCCTTCTTGTTGAAACTCTACTTGGAACCTTGTTAAGATACAACAATGTAAAATATGATTTTTTTCAAGTGGTCTTAAACTTTTGATCATGATTGTATCACCATATGACGCACCTATATAATTCCGCCATACAGTGCCTGCATAATACCACCATATAAGGCACACACATAATTCTCCTACATAGGGGGGTTATTTATTAACATCACTATTGTGAACACCCAAGTCATGTCCCTAGCGTTAATTACTCTATGCAGATTGCATGGATGATGGGAGTAATGCTCAGATGGGTTGTCATTCAGTTTTTATAAATAGATATAAATAGCCCCTTTCCCTTCTGGTCTTGATGTATACATTCCAGTGTTCACTGTTACTCTAGCATTCTTTTCATGAACCAGAAAGCTCTGCATGAACAGCGCTGCAGGTTGTGCCCTGATGTCAGAGTGTTTGAGGCTGCTCTACTGTATGTGGGAATAATGGAAGGAATTATGAAGTTTGCGTAATCCGCCCTGCTGTCTATGGAGCCCCACTGGAAAAGACCTTTAAATATCACCATCCCTGGGACTCTTAGTAGGGATTAGCTCAGCCCCGTCTCTCCGCACTAAGTGTTCCCATGGATACATTGTATTCCTGCTTCTCTCTATAGATTGACAGTATCTTCATCTTCCTCCAGTGATGTGGTCTATGGAAGCAATAACCGCACAGAATCCGCGGCAGACTCCGGCGGGGGGACTTAGAGCCTTTTCTATCCCTGGTTTTAATTAATCTCAGCTCAATGTCAATATCTATCCAAAGGATATTTCCATGATATTCCGGCATTATCAGATTACAGAAGAATAAGAAGCTGCCCCCAGAAGATGAGGCGTCCTGAGGGGCAGCATGGGGGGCAGTCAGACCTCACAAAGCGGAGCAAAGGGAGCGGAGCAAAGGGGCTCCTACTGACGGAAGATTATAGGGGGTCGGGTCTGATTGACGTGTGAGTCTGGAAGGAATATAATGGAGATAAGTGGAGATGAGACTGACTTACCTGACGCCAGAGCAATTTCATGTGTTTATCAAAGGGGAAAATGTATCCATAAAGTTTAGGGGTGGGCATATTATATTATACAACCACGGGGGTCCTGGGAGCCACGCAGGCTTTATATACCACAGACCGGTGGTATCTATCTATATATATCTCATATCTATCTAATATCTATCTATCTATCTATCTCATATCTAACACTCTGGGAAGATATAAGTGAGGGACAGGAACACGTGGAGTCACTGAGGGTAGAAATACAGGTGAAACTTAAAAAATTTGAATATCGTGCAAAGTTCATTTATTTCAGTAATGCAGCTTAAAATTAGAATATTGTGAAAAGGTTCAATATTCTCGGCTCAAAGTGTCAGACTGTAGTCAGCTAATTCATCCATACCCCCTGAGCAAAGGGGACCTCAAAACTGTGACTTCGGGGTTTTCATAAGCTGTAAGCCATAATCATCCAAATTATAACAAATAAAGGCTTGAAATATCTCGCTTTGCCTGTAACGAGTCTCATATCTTAGTTTTACCTTTTAACCACCTCCGGACCGCCTAACGCACATGTGCGTTCCGGAGGTGGCAGCGCTGCGCACAGTCACGCATATACGCGTCATCTCGCGAGACGCGAGAATGCGCCCGCGCAGTTCGCGCCGGCATTTAATCGAGAAGTATTTCGTCAGCAACCTGCCAGCCAATGATCGTGGCTGGCAGGTTGCTGATTTTTAAAAAATCCAATCAAAGTGCCAGATAGCAGATCATATTAGTAAATATGATCTGTTATATGGCTGCCTGCTCCTCTGCTGGTTCTTTTCGTCGGTTGGATCCAGCAGAGGAGCAGGCTTCACAGTGAGTACACCAAACACTACACTTTAGCCCCAGATCACCCCCCTGAACCCCAATTAACCCTTTGATCACCCCTTTGATCACCCCTGTCAATCACAAGTGAAAAGAAAAAAGTGATCAGTGCAAACTGTCACTTTTTTTTTTCACTGTTATTGACCGTTAGGTTTTAGGTATAGTTTAGGTCCCTTGGTTAGGTAGTTAGCGATCAGTTAGCGCCCAGCCCACCGCACCGCAGTCCGTTATTCGCTGATTAGCGTATCGCTAATCAGCATTTGTACTTTTATAGTATCTGGAAGTGATCAAAACTGATCACGGTCAGATCTATAATAATACTAGTGTCACTTTAGTTCTCCCTTCACCTAAAACGCAGTGTTTGCCCGATCAGGCCTGATCGGTCGCCCACACGTGCGTTCGCCCACACCCGCCCCACCGCAGTGACAAAAAAAAAATTTTTTTTTGATCACTGCACATTCACTTTACACGCACTGCGGCGATAAAAAAATCAGTTTTGATATTTTTTATCAACCGCAGCGGCCTCCGGTACTTCGCTAGCCTCCCCTTTGTAAGACAGGCTTGCTTTTTTTTTCTTGGGTAGTCTCAGGGAATACCCCTAAATTTAGTTGCCCACATGTCTAACAGGGGGTATTCCTCTGAAGAGGCCTACAGGCTTCTGACCCAGTCGGATGAGGAGTGGGAGCCCTCATCTGATGAATCCAGCGGGTCAGAATACGAACCTGTAGAAAGCAGTGGCTCTCTGACCCAAAGTTCGGACGAGGAGGCTGAGGTCCCTGATAGCAGCAGGCGTACCCGGCCCCGTGTCGCTAGACCACAGGTTGCGCAGGATCCGCTTCAAGAGCAGCAGAGTGGGGCTGGCGCTGTCGGATTACGTGGTGAGGCATACACCAGCAGCCCAGCCCTTCCTGGACCTAGTACCAGCACTGCCGTACAACCTGGTGAAGTGGCGAGCACCAGAAGGGCAGTTGAAGCTGGTACGGTGGCACGTGCAGTAGTGACCCCGTCGCAGCCACCGCAAAGACGTGCCCGTAGAGCCCCTAGAATCCCAGAGGTGCTGGCAAACCCTGATTGGCAGTCCCCAACTTCAGCCGCACCTGTAGTTTTCCCTTTCACTGCCCAGTCTGGAGTTCGGGTTGAAGACGGCTCAGATCGGTTCGGCCCTGGGATTTTTTGAGCTGTTCTTGACTGCGGAGCTTTTAGACATAGTTGTGGCCGAAACAAACAGGTATGCCACACAATTTATCACCGCTAACCCGGGAAGCTTTTATGCCCAGCCTTTCCGGTGGAAACCAGTCCAAGTTTCCGAACTTAAAACTTTTCTGGGCCTCCTCCTCAACATGGGTCTAACTAAAAAGCATGAATTGCGGTCATATTGGTCCACGAACCCAATTCATCACATGCCCATGTTCTCTGCTGCCATGTCCAGGGCACGTTTTGAGGCCATCCTGCGGTTCCTGCACTTTAGTGACAACACCGCCTCCCGTCCCAGGGGCCACCCTGCTTTTGACCGGCTCCACAAAATTCGGCCCCTCATAGACCATTTCAACCAGAAATTTGCAGATATTTATACCCCAGAGCAAAACATCTGCGTAGACGAGTCCCTGATACATTTTACCGGGCGCCTTGGCTTCAAACAATACATCCCAAGCAAGCGCGCCCGGTATGGGGTCAAATTGTATAAGCTCTGTGAAAGGGCCACAGGCTATACCCACAAATTTCGGGTCTATGAGGGAAAAGATCAGACCCTGGAGCCGGTCGGTTGCCCTGACTACCTGGGGAGCAGTGGGAAGACAGTTTGGGACTTGGTGTCACCCTTATTCGGCAAGGGGTACCATCTTTATGTGGACAATTTTTACATAAGTGTGGCCCTCTTTAGGCATTTGTTTCTAGAACGGATTGGCGCCTGTGGTACCGCGCGGGCTTCCCCCAACGGCTCGTTACCACCCGTCTTGCAAGGGGGCAGAGGGCCGCACTGTGTAGCGAAGAACTGCTCGCGGTGAAATGGAGAGACAAGCGTGACGTTTACATGCTCTCCTCCATTCACGCAGACACGACAATACTAATTGAGCGAGCAACCCGTGTCATTGAAAAGCCCCTCTCAGTCCACGACTATAACCTCCACATGGGAGGGGTGGACTTCAATTGCCAGATGTTGTCTCCGTATTTAGTTTCCCGCAGAACCAGACGCTGGTATAAGAAGGTGTCTGTATATTTAATTCAATTGGCTCTGTACAATAGTTTTGTTCTCTACAGTAAGGCTGGGAGAACTGGATCCTTCCTCAAATTTCAGGAGGTTCCGTGGCCCCATCCACCAGTGTAGTTAGCCGTCTACACGAGCGACATTTCCCCAATGTCGTTCCTGGTACCTCAACCCAACAGTCACCCCGAAAAAGATGTTGTGTCTGTAGCAGGAGTGGAATAAGGCGTGACACCCGCTATTTCTGTCCTGACTGTCCGGACCACCCTGCCCTATGCTTTGGAGAGTGTTTCCGGAAGTACCACTCACAGGTACACTATTAGCATAGGGATCATCTCACAGGACAGGCACACAGGGCTATTAGGGCCCATTCACTCACTGCTGCTGCAAACGTCTCCTTTCACATGGGACAAAGTGCATAACGCACTTCGCCACATCTTTGGGCGATTTGCGCTTTGCACATTGACCCATGGGGAAGGAGAGGTTTGTTCTATAAAGGTAAAAAAAACAAAAAAATAAAAAAAAAACACCAGTAAGCAAAAAGGTTAATGTTCAGTTAAAAAAGTTAAAGTTTATATGTTCTGTCGCAAAGTTAATAAAATTATTGCGTTGCGGCCTGTTTTTTTCTTTTTTTTTTTTTTTTCTTTTTTTCTTTTTTTACCTTCCAGGTGGACCAACCGATCGACCAGCTGCAGCACTGATGTGCATTCTGACTGAAGCATTGCGCTGCTGTCAGATTACACGCAAGTCGGTGTATGCGGCGCTGCAAGACGAGATTTTCTCCTCTGCAGTGACAGATACGTTTGCCGAGGCATACGAGCTGAGGAGGAGGCGGCGTTCCTATGCTTTGGCAAGCACTTTATATATATATATATATATATATATATATATATAAAAAAATAAATAAATCCCGGCAATGATTTATTCATCCACATCGATTGATGTGAATGGAGAAATCTGGTTTGCCAGGGCATACGAGCTAAGTGGGTATGGATGTAGGGCGGAGCTCCTATGTCCTGGCAGACGCCTTTCCCCTCCATTTTTTTTTTTTGGCAGAGATTTTTTCATCCACATTGATCGATGCGAATGAAGAAATCTGTGCCGTTCATTTTTTTCTTTCAGCCCAGAGGCTGAACGGAAAAAAAAATCTCATTACCTGTATGCTCAATATAAGGAGAATAGCAGAAACTCCTAATGCTGGCCATACATGTAATGATTGCGGAGACCCTCAAATGCCAGGGCAGTACAAACACCCCACAACTGACCCCATTTTGGAAAGAAGACACCCCAAGGTATTTGCTGAGGGGCATATTGAGTCCATGAAAGATTTAAATTTTTGTCCTAAGTTAGCGGAAAGTGAGACTTTGTGAGAAAAAAAAAATAATAATCAATTTCCGCTAACTTATGCAAAAAAAAAAAAAAATTCTATGAACTTGCCAGGCCCCTCATTGGATACCTTGGGGTGTCTTCTTTCCAAAGTGGGGTCACATGTGGGGTATTTATACTGCCCTGGCTTTTTAGGGGCCCTAAAGCGTGAGAAGAAGTCTGGGATCCAAATGTCTAAAAATGCCCTCCTAAAAGGAATTTGGGCCCCTTTGCGCATCTAGGCTGCAAAAAAGTGTCACACATCTGGTATCGCCGTACTCAGGAGAAGTTGGGGAATGTGTTTTGGGGTGTCATTTTACATATACCCATGCTGGGTGAGAAAAATATCTTGGTCAAATGCCAACTTTGTATAAAAAAATGGGAAAAGTTGTCTTTTGCCAAGATATTTCTCTCACCCAGCATGGGTATATGTAAAATGACACCCCAAAACACATTCCCCAACTTCTCCTGAGTACGGCGATACCAGATGTGTGACACTTTTTTGATGCCAAGGTGGGCAAAGGGGCACATATTCCAAAGTGCACCTTTGGATTTCACCGGTCATTTTTTACACATTTTGATTGCAAAGTACTTCTCACACATATGGGCCCCTAAATTGCCAGGGCAGTATAACTACGCCACAAGTGACCCCATTTTGGAAAGAAGACAGCCCAAGGTATTCCGTGAGGGGCATGGCGAGTTCCTAGAATTTTTATTTTTTGTCGCAAGTTAGTGGAATATGAGACTTTGTAAGGAAAAAAGAGAAAAAAAAATAAATCATCATTTTCCGCTAACTTGTGACAAAAAATAAAAAATTCTAGGAACTCGCCATGCCCCTCACGGAATACCTTGGGGTGTCTTCTTTCCAAAATGGGGTCACTTGTGGCGTAGTTATACTGCCCTGGCAATTTAGGGGCCCAAATGTGTGAGAAGTACCTTGCAATCAAAATGTGTAAAAAATGGCCTGCAAAATCTGAAAGGTGCACTTTGGAATATGTGCCCCTTTGCCCACCTTGGCAGCAAAAAAGTGTGACACATCTGGTATCGCCGTACTCAGGAGAAGTTGGGGAATGTGTTTTGGGGTGTCATTTTACATATACCCATGCTGGATGAGAGAAATATCTTGGCAAAAGACAACTTTTCCCATTTTTTTATACAAAGTTGGCATTTGACCAAGATATTTTTCTCACCCAGCATGGGTATATGTAAAATGACACCCCAAAACACATTCCCCAACTTCTCCTGAGTACGACGATACCAGATGTGTCACACTTTTTTGCTGCCAAGGTGGGCAAAGGGGCACATATTCCAAAGTGCACCTTTTGGATTTCACCGGTCATTTTTTACACATTTTGATTGCAAAGTTCTTCTCACACATTTGGGCCCCTAAATTGCCAGGGCAGTATAACTACCCCACAAGTGACCCCATTTTGGAAAGAAGACACCCCAAGGTATTCCGTGAGGGGCATGGCGAGTTCCTAGAATTTTTTATTTTTTGTCGCAAGTTAGTGGAATATGAGACTTTGTAAGAAAAAATTAAAAAAATAAAATCATCATCATCATTTTCCGCTAACTTGTGACAAAAAATAAAAAGTTCTATGAACTCACTATGCCCATCAGCGAATACCTTAGGGTGTCTACTTTCCGAAATGGGGTCATTTGTGGGGGTTTTCTACTGTTTGTAGAACCTCAGGAACAGGGGCGGACATATCGCATGTGCAGCCGGTGCGGCTGCACAGGGGCCCAGAGCAGGAGGGGGCCCCTTCCTACCGGCAGCAGGGGGACATGAGCGCTTCCATTGTGGAAGCGCTCATCTCTATTCATCTGTATCGCTGTCCTTAGGACAGCGATACGGATGGATGCTGCGACGGGGCAGGGGAGAGGCGTCTCCCTTCCCCTTCCTCTGATAGGCTGCAGGCACTAGGCTTGCAACCTATCAGAGGACGGAACAGGCGGCGCGGTGACGTCATCACGCCGCCTGAGCCATACAGCGTGGGACACAGGCCAGAAGAGGTCTGCATCGCATCGCTGAAAGCGGCAAGGAGGTAAGTATGTGAGTTTATATTTTTATTTATTTACACTTTACTAGGGGCCCTATCTGGCACTTATGGGGGCATCTACTGGGGGCCCTATCTTATGGGCACTATGGAGGAGGAGCACTATGGGGGCCCTATTTTAAATACTAACACACATTGGGGGCACTGTGCAGGGGGGGGGGGAGTACGAATGGGGTCCTATTTTATATATTGGCACACATGGGGGGCACTATGGAGGGCTCTATTTTATATATTGGCACACATGGGGGGCACTATGGAGGGCTCTATTTTATATATTGGCACACATGGGGGGCACTATGGAGGGCCCTATTTTAAATACTGACACACATGGGGGCACTATAGAGGGGAGGAGTACTATTGGGGCCCTATTTTATTTACTGGCACACATGCTGGCACTATGGAGGGGGGAGTACTATTGGGGCCCTATTTTATATACTGGCACACATGGGGGGCACTAAGGAGGGGGAGGAGCACTATAGGGGGCCCTATGTTAGTTACTGGCACACATGGGGGGTACTATGGAGGGGGAGGAGCACTATGGGGACCTTATGTTATATACTGGCACACATGGGGGGCACTATGGAGAAGGGGGGAGAGGAGCACTTATGGGGGCATCTTCTGGGGCTCTATCTTATATATTGGCAGACATGGGGGGCACTAAGAAGGGGGGAGCAGTATGGGGGCAACTACTGGTGACCCTTTTTTATATACTGGCACACATTATGGGGGCATTTTTTACTGGCACATTGTCAGGCACCATGGGAACAAGGGGAGGCACACGATATAGGAGTATTTCATACTGGCACAAATTATAGGGCACTATGGGGACCTTGGCTTAACTGGGGGCACTAAGAGTTTTTTTTGGGGGCAAACAGTAGAGGGCATTGGCACACATTATGAGGGTACTATGGGGACATTGACTCTACAGGGGGCACTAAGAGGAGATATTTTTTTATACTGCCACACAACAGGGCACTTTTATGTACTGGCGCACATTATAAAGAGAATTATTACCACTGGGGACATTATGGTGGGCTTTATTACAGTTGAGGGACTATGAGGAACTTGAATACTAGTATGAACACTATGGGAGCATTATTACTTCTGGGACACAGTGGGGTCATTATTACTGTAGAGGCACTATTACTACTACGTGTTGTCTGGTAGACAATTATTTCTTTTGGTGGGATTTTAGGGAGCACTGTTACTTTGGTGGGCGCCCTGGCACGGTATCAGCTTAGCACACTTATTTTTGGGGAACATTATATTTACACTATTAGTGTCAGGGACACTGTTTCCTGGGCACAGTTATTTTTTAGGACACTGTGTGCCAGTAATTATTTAAGGGGAACTATCTGTGTGTAACTTGTATAGGGAGCACAGCGGGCACAGTATTAGAGGGGTGTTGATTAGGTGGGAGGATGATGGAAAACTAGGAAACTAAGATGTCTGTCTGTCAAACCCTGCAGAAAGAAGAGATGACAGAAAGAAATCATCATGGCGGTGTGGTCTGAAACAAGAAGATGAGGACAGAGAACATCTACATCAACGAAGACGTCCCTGGATGTAAGAGGTATGTGGACCTGCATTAGGCTACCTTCCCATCTGAGTTAGTGATTCTGGCAGGCTCTTCCAGCAGAGAACAGCCTTCCGGAATGCTCCAGCACTGCTGGATGCAGACAGAATGTCCGCCGGCCACATTAACTATAATGGGGTCTGGCAGAGTCCGGCCACTATCCGGCAAAAATGCAGAGAATCAGTGGGACACAAACCGCTGCATGCCTGAGTTTGTGTCCGGCCAATTCCATGCATTCTCTGCCGGATCAGGTGGCCGTGGCGTAGTGCTGCAGGTGTGAAAGTAGCTATTCCCTGTATGTTTGTATTGCTATAAGTAATGCTAGGACGGAATAGGTTATGTTGAGAATTTGGCTTGAGAGGAGAGGGGGGGGGGGGGGGGGGGGGCCCAGGCACATTCTTTGCACAGGGGCCCTCTGCTGTCTGTGTCCGCCCCTGCTCAGGAATCATGACAGGTGCTCAGAAAGTCAGAGCTGTTTCAAAAAGCGGAAATTCACATTTTTGTACCATAGTTTGTAAATGCTATAACTTTTACCCAAACCATTTTTTTTTTGCCCAAACATTTTTTTTTATCAAAGACATGTAGAACAATAAATTTGGCGAAAAATTTATATATGGATGTCGTTTTTTTTGCAAAATTTTACAGCTGAAAGTGAAAAATGTCATTTTTTTGCAAAAAAATCGTTACATTTTGATTAATAACAAAAAAAGTAAAAATGTCAGCAGCAATAAAATACCACCAAATGAAAGCTCCATTAGTGAGAAGAAAAGGAGGTAAAATTCATTTGGGTGGTAAGTTGCATGACCGAGCGATAAACGGTGAAAGGAGTGTAGTGCCGAAGTGTAAAAAGTGCTCTGGTCATGAAGGGGGTTTCACCTAGCGGGGCTGAAGTGGTTAAGTTGCATTACTGAAATAAATGAACTTTGCACGATATTAAAATTTTTAGAGTTTCACCGGTACATGGAGGAAAAAACAATAAAATACTAATAGGAGTTTATTATAAGCCACCTAATATTCTTCTAATCTACTTCTAAACGAGATAGACGAGGCGGCAGATCATAATGAGGTGGTTATTATGGGGGACTTCAACTCCGCAGATATAGACTGGGAAACTGAAACTTGTATATCTCATAAAGGAAACAGGTTCTTGGCAATAACCAAAGACAATTACCTCTCCGAACTGGTTCAGGACCCGACTAGAGGGACGGCCATACTGGACTTAGTATTAACCAATAGACCTGACAGAACAACAGACGTGCAGGTTGGGGGACACCTGGGAAATAGTGACCATAAAGTAATAACCTTCCAATTATCATTCAAAAGAGTGTTTCTTCGGGGAGGAACATAAATACCAAACTTCAAAAAAGCTAAATTTAGCCAACTAAGAGAGGCCATAGGCCGAACTAACTGGGACAAAGACAAAATACAGCCACAAAATGGAATATTTTTAAAACCATCCTAAAATCTAATTGTGAGAGGTACATACCTTATGGGAATGAAAGGTTAAAGGGTATTCCCATCACATACAATGGGGGCATATCGCTAGGATATGCCCCATTGTATGATAGGTGCGGGTCCCACCTCTGGGACCTGCACCTACAACGAGAACGGAGCGGGGAGAGCTGTTGTTGGAGGATCCCCAGCGCTCGCCTATTTTCGGTGACCCCATAGAAATTAATGGAGGGCGGCTGTGAATGCGCAGTGCGCTCTACATTCATTTCCTCGCTCCATTCTCATTGTAGGTGCGGGTCCCAGAGATTGGACCCGCACCTATCAGACAATCGGGGCATATCCTAGCGATATGCCCCTATTGTCTGAGACTGCAAAACCCCTTTAAGGAACAAAAAAAAAACAATGTGGATAAATAGAATTGTAAAGTAAGCAATAAATGACAAAAATAAAGCATTTAAAATCACTAAAACAGGAGGGTAGCGAGAAAGCACTGAAAAACTATAAGGAAATAAAAAAATGTAATGTTTAAAAGACAAATAAAAGCGGCCAAACTAGAGACCAAGAAATTAATTGCCAAAGAGATTAAAACTAACCCTAAAATGTTCTTCAATTATATAAATGGTAAAAAGTATAAATCTGAAGGTGTCGGCCCTTTACAGAGTGATAAGGGGGGAGTCGCAGAGAGCGATGAGGAGAAAGCAAAGCTTTAAATATTTTTTTCTCCACTGTATTCACTGAGGAAAATAAACTGTCAGATGAAATGGAGAATGGAAAAGTAAATTCCCCATCAAAAGTGCCCTGTCTGACCCAGGAAGAAGTACAGCGGAGTCTTAAAAAGATTAAAATAGACAAATCGCCAGGACCAGATGGCATACACCCCCGTATCCTAAGAGAATTAACTAATGTCATAGCCAGACCCTTATTTCTGATAATTTAAGGACTCTATACTGACAGGGAGTGTTCCACAGGATTGGCGCATAGCCAAGCCCAGAAACTATAGGCCGATAGGTTTAACATCTGTCGTGGGTAAACTGTTTGAAGGTATTCTAAGAGATGTTATCTTGGATAATAAAAATAAGCAAATAACGCCATATTACATGATCAGAAATCGGTCTTGTCAGAGCAGTCTGTACACAAATCGCAGGCGCACACTTGTGGATGTTGGGGGTTGCAGTTTTTCATTAGTTGGAGATCCACAAGTTGGGAACCATTGGCTTATACAATATGCAACTGCCACCTGTCATATATTAAGTCTTTACAATGAACACTTCCATTCACTGACAGACAGCCCCCATTATCTGATGGCCGGCAGTCTACAGTTTAGTGCCTGTCGATATTTCTCCATAGATTGGCACTGAGAGCAGATGATGGGGAGGATCATCAATATGTCCTCCGGCTCCAAATCACCACTCGATATTCGAGCTGCGTTAAGAGGAGATAAACAGATGCAGGACTATTAACTCCATCACTGCCGACCCGACCTGTGCCCGGGTTCATAAACAGTGGGGCTTGATGAGCTGCCCCATCTATAGGGGTGCTTCGCCTCAGATGGCATCCTTCTCTGAGTAATGGGCACTATAATGAGCTGAGCTGGGGGCGGACACTGTGGTCACTACTATGAGGGTGGCACTATAATGACTAGTACTGTAGTTATTACTATGAGACTGGTACTATCGATGAGGCACTACTTAATATAGCATTGTGGTCACTAATATAAGCTTGGCACTATGAGACACAATGAGGCGCTATACTGAGGATAAAACTGTGGTAACTACCATGAGGCTGGCACTATGAGGCACCACAGGGTGGCTGGCACCACTGCTATGAGGCTGGTACTATTAAGTACTACAATGAGGCTGGCACTACTGCTATGAGACTGGTAATATGAGGCACTACAGTGAGGCTCACATCATTTCTAGGAGGCTGATACTATGAGGCACTACAATAAGGTGGGCACTGCTGCTATGAGGCTGGCACCACTAGTAGGAGACTAGTACTATGAAACAATACAATCAGGCTTGCCCTGTGTTCACTTGGCGGTTGGCACCATAAGGCATTAAAATGAGACTAACACTGAGAATACTGTTATGAGGCACTACAATGAGGCTGACACTATGAGGCACTACAGAGAGGCTGGCACCACTACTAGGAAGCTGGTATTGTGAGAGACTACAATGAGGCTGGCACTATAACATACTACTATGCGTCTGGCAGCATTATGAGGCTGGCACTATGAGGTACTCCTATTAGGCTGGTAGTGGCACCACTGCAGTGAGGCTGGATCCACTGGTAGGAGGCTGGTACTATGAAGCAGAACAGTAAAGCTGGCAGCACTGTTATAAGGCTGACATTATAAGGCACTACAATGAGACTGGCACCACTGCAATGAGAATGGCACTATAACGTACTACAATAAAGCTGGCCCCCCTACTAGAAGGCTGGTACTATGAAACACTGCAATGAGGCTGGCAGCACTGGTATGAGGCTGGCCTGGCACTATAAAGTACTACAGTGAAGCTTGCACCACTACTATGAGTCTGGCACTATAATGTACTACAGTGAGGAGGGTGACACTGCAATGAGGCTGGCACTATAACATACTACAATGAGGTTGGCACTATAAGATACTGCAATAAGGCTGGCGCCAATGCAATGAAGCTGGCACTATAATGTATTACAGTGAGGATGGCAGCACTACTATGAGGCTGACACTATGATGATGCCACTACTATGAGGCTGGCCCTATGAAGATGACGCCACTACTATGAGGCTGGCACTATAATGTACTACAATGAGGCTGGCAGCACTGGTATGAGGCTGGCCTGGCACTATAAAGTACTACAGTGAAGCTTGCACCACTACTATGAGTCTGGCACTATAAGGTACTACAATGAGGATAGCGACACTGCAGCGAGGGTGGCACTATAAGGTACTACAATGAGGATAGCGACACTGCAATGAGGTTGGCACCAGTGTTCCCTCTAAGCTGCGCGGGTGGGCGGCCGCGCAGCAATTATTGTGGCCCCGCTCACAATTTTATAATGCCCGCTCACTCAGCCTAGTTCGCTAACGCTGCTGGCAAAATGCCAGCTCTTGTCGTCACTCGTCAGACTTATGTGCGTGACTGCGCCGACGTCCTCCTCGTAGTCTTGTGCGGCTCAGCACAGCGGGGCGCCGCCTACATAACGTCAGTCGTCACTGTTCTTTAACGTCAGACGTCACACACACACCGCTGTTCGCGCACTTATTGGCGCTGCAGGATTCGTGGGAGAAGGAAGGGAACTCTGAGGAGCGTGGCCACAGAGTTCGCTGAGGTAGTGGCCGTGTCTGGTCTGAAAGAAATTGAAAGACTGTGCTGGGCTGGCGGCGCTGCTGTTGCTGTGGCTGTGGCAGGGCCGGGGGTGAAAAGGGGAGAAAAATACGTTATAAAAAAGTCTGATAAATACCAGTGTGAATGAAGGACTGTTAAAAGGGGTTAATAACTACTGAAGGCCCTTCACAGTAGGCCTTCAGCAGTCCCCCAGTCACAGTATTTATTAACCACTTCAGCAGTCCCCCATTCACAGTATTTATTAACCACTTCAGCAGTCCCCCATTCACAGTATTTATTAACCCCTTTCACTAGTCCCCTCTTCAGTGAAGGGGGGACTGCTGAAGGGGTTAATAAATACTGTGAATGGGGGACTGCTGAAGGGGTTAATAAATACTGTGAATGGGGGACTGCTGAAGTGGTTAATAAATACTGTGAATGGGGGACTGCTGAAGTGGTTAATAAATACTGTGAATGGGGGACTGCTGAAGTGGTTAATAAATACTGTGACTGGGGGACTGCTTAAAGGGGTTAATAACTACTGTGAAGGGCCTTCAGTAGTTATTAACCCCTTTTAACAGTCCTTCATTCACACTGGTATTTATCAGACTTTTTTATAACGTATTTTTCTCCCCTTTTCACCCCGGCCCTGCCACAGCCACAGCAACAGCAGCGCCGCCAGCCCAGCACAGTCTTTCTTTTCCCTCCCTTTAGGTGTTTAGGTGTTAGAGCAATCTAACTAAAGTTCTATTTTAACACCTAAAGAGAAAGGAAAAAAATAAAACCTACTGTTTCTCTAGATGACCTTATGTTGATAGTAGTGTTAATAGAGTCTCAATGATTTGTAAAAATAGTGTAGATGCTTTTATAGACCCTTGAGACTCTATTACCACTACTATCAACATAAGGTCATCTAGAGAAACAGCAGCTTTTTTAAATTATTTTTTTCCTTTAGGTGTTTAGGTATTAGAGCAATAAAATGAAAGTTATGTTTTAACATAAGGGTCAGAAACTGGGTTTTGTTTAGCCTCTTGGTTATTAGTTTTTCTATGTAAGTTCTCTGGATCAAAGATTTTTTTTTTCCCTGTATGGTTTTTATATGGAGAGCAATGTCCAGTGATCACAGAGAGGACTATACTGTATATTGTACGGGATGGTGCAGGGGTTATACTGTATATTGTACGGGATGGTGCAGGGATTATACTGTATATTGTACGGGATGGTGCAGGGATTATACTGTATATTGTATGGGATGGCGCTAAGGTTTGTATGCTCTTTGAAGTGACAATTATCTTAGGTTTTCCTATCGCCCACCTTTGATGGCGCTGTGCCCAGCTCTGAGCCGACCCCGCTCAGCAGCTGCCAAGGCTTAGAGGGAACACTGGTTGGCACTATAAGATACTAAAATAAGGCTGGAGCCAATGCAATGAAGCTGGCACTATAATGTATTACAGTGAGGATGGCAGCACTACTATGAGGCTGGCACTATGAAGATGACGCCACTACTATGAGGCTGGCACTATGAAGATGACGCCACTACTATGAGGCTGGCACTATAATGTACTACAGTGAGGCCAGCACCACTATAATGAGGTTGGCACTATAAGATACTACAAGACTATAATGTAGTACAGTAAGGATGGCAGCACTACTATGAGGCTGGCACTATGTTACTACAATGCGACTGGCGCCACTACAATGAGGCTTGCAGTATATGGCACCTCTACAGTGAGGCTGGCACCATGGTCTGTTATGTGGCTATTCACACTTTGCTCCTTGCAGCCTTCTTTTCTGCCCGGTCTCTGTGTGGATTCTGGGTTCACCCAAGGTTTCCATATTTATCAGCCAGTGCCCGGGTTATTAGCCATGGAAGGAATACCGCCAGCGGGAGAGGATAGATGAACGCTTTGCGCTGGACAATAGTCGCAGAGACTACAATACATAATCCTCGGATTTCATGTCCTAGAGAGAAGTTTCCATGAAGGGATTTCTCCTAAGGACAAGTCTGTTCCGCCCTTACCAGTGCTCTTCAGTGGAGGGTAGGATGTTACTAATTCACCACTTCAACATGCCTTCTTTCACTGGATTTATGACGCTGTTCATCCGGGGCTTTCTGGTTCACAAACAGAGCACAACAATAAGATATAATAAAATAGACATAGTTAGGTAGACTGTAACTGTAGCTTGGTCTAGTGTAGGGTTCAGCTGCGGTGAAACTACAACTCTCAGCATGCAAACATGCTCGCCTGTTCTTCTAACTCCTATAAAATGGAGCATTCTGGGAGTTGTAGTTTCAGGACACCTGGAGTGCTCATCCCTGGTCTAGTGCATGAACTGAACAGGACATATGTAGCAGAGCTGAGCTTGTCCATTCAAGTCTCGCTCTCTGAGTCAGAGTAAGGCCGTATGTATTTTGCAGTCCGCAAAAAACGGATCCACAAAAAATACGGATGTCATCCGTGTGCATTGCGTATTTTAAGGAACGAACATCTGGCCCCTATTGGAACAGTCCTATCCTTGTCTGTAATGCGGACAAGAATAGGACATGTTCAATTTTTTGGCGGAACGGAAATACCGAATGAATTGGTCCACAAAAAAAAATAAAACGGAACGGAAATGGAATGAAAATGCGTTCGTGTGCAAGAGGCCTAATTTTATGCAGAAGATTTTATGGAAATTTACACATACCACATTGCACTTTCGACAACTCAGCTCTGCTAAATCTGTACATGACCATGGGGACAGTGAATGGCGGTGTTGTTATTTCAGGCCCATGGACATGAGACATGTGTGACCCTGCAGCGTTCCTGATAGACTTGTCCATTGTTGTCATGAGAGCGCTGCAGGGGCAGAACAGACTGAGGCTTCTCAGAGAGTAGCCAAGGTCTCAGGGTAGCGAGCGAGCCCACCCCGGCCCCTTTAACTCTCAATGTAACTCTTATGACCTTGGCAGGAGATGAAGTGTTTTGCAGTCAGTTGTCGGGACATGTACTTGTTCATGGAGTAATAAGTTATTGGCCCGGGAGGTGGTGAGTCAGGAAAAATTCTACAGCCCGGCTCAGAGCTGCTGGTCGCAGAATGAGGCCTCTTGCACACGAACGAGTGCTGCCCGTGCCAGTGCACGGGCACCGACTGCGGGGGAGCCGCATGTGGATCGCGATCCAATTCACTTGTATATGGTCCACGATCTGTCCGTTCTGCAAAAAGATAGGACAAGTTGAATCTTTTTGCAGAACAGAACCCCACAAAAGCACTCCATAGTGCTTCGTTCCGTGGTTCCGTTCCGCAAAAAGATACAACTTGTCCTATCCAAGTGAATGGGTCCGCATCCGTGATGCGGAATGCACACGACCAGTGTCCCATGTATTGCGGACACGCCTTATGTGGTCCGCAATACGGCCACGGGGGACACACGGTCTTGTGCAAGAGGGCTAACAGAGAACGTGCAAGCTTCAAAGATAATTCCTCTTGTGGAAAACTAACCCACTGACACATTGTTATGGGGATCTGTGGATGGCACACTGTTATGGGGGTCTGTGGATGGCACACTGTTATGGGGGATCTGTGGATGGCACACTGTTATGGGGGATCTGTGGATGGCACACTGTTATGGGGGATCTGTGGATGGCACACTGTTATGGAGGATCTGTGGATGGCACACTGTTATGGAGGATCTGTGGATGGCACACTGTTATGGAGGATCTGTGGATGGCACACTGTTATGGAGGATCTGTGGATGGCACACTGTTATGGAGGATCTGTGGATGGCACACTGTTATGGAGGATCTGTGGATGGCACACTGTTATGGAGGATCTGTGGATGGCACACTGTTATGGAGGATCTGTGGATGGCACACTGTTATGGAGGATCTGTGGATGGCACACTGTTATGGAGGATCTGTGGATGGCACACTGTTATGGAGGATCTGTGGATGGCACACTGTTATGGAGGATCTGTGGATGGCACACTGTTATGGAGGATCTGTGGATGGCACACTGTTATGGAGGATCTGTGGATGGCACACTGTTATGGAGGATCTGTGGATGGCACACTGTTATGGAGGATCTGTGGATGGCACACTGTTATGGGGGATCTGTGGAGGACACACTGTTATGGAGGATCTGTGGATGGCACACTGTTATGGAGGATCTGTGGATGTCACACTGTTATGGAGGATCTGTGGATGGCACACTGTTATGGAGGATCTGGGGCTGGCACACTGTTATGGAGGATCTGTGGATGGCACACTGTTATGGAGGATCTGTGGATGGCACACTGTTATGGAGGGTCTGTGGATGACACACTGTTATGGGGGTCTGTGGATGACACACTGTTATGGGGGTCTGTGGATGACACACTGTTATGGGGGTCTGTGGATGACACACTGTTATGGGGGTCTGTGGATGACACACTGTTATGGGGGTCTGTGGATGACACACTGTTATGGGGGATCTGTGGATGGCACACTGTTATGGGGGATTGGATGCCCTGTTGGGGATCTGTGGATGGCACACTGTTATGGGGGATCTGTGGATGGCACACTGTTATGGGGGATCTGTGGATGGCACACTGTTATGGGGGATCTGTGGATGGCACACTGTTATGGGGGATCTGTGGATGGCACACTGTTATGGGGGATCTGTGGATGGCACACTGTTATGGGGGA